>NC_056725.1:1008780247-1008912747 GCF_019279795.1 Protopterus annectens
TGTCACCATGTACTGACTGCAATCCTCAGACTATGCTACTGCATTTCTAAAGATAGGTCTTCTGTAAGTAACACAACACATTTAAGACTCCAAACACTGGCCAGTCTGCAAATAGACCTACAAGTGAGAGTTTCCTCAGCCACATAACACTGTCATGACAGGTACTAAATCATGTTGACCAGCCATATCCACACAAACCCTGTTAAACCAACATTACTTCAAATGTAGAAGAGCAAGACTTACATTCTATCCTCATGTCTGGAACATCCCTTTCCTATTTGTTGACCTGTCTCCACAGTGTATGTTGTAAGAGGTATATCCCACTACCCTCTGTGATGCTATTTGTCAAACACCGACATGAAGTCCTGCTGACAGTGAATGAAAAGGGCAACACCCACATGACGTTCCTAGTTATAGGAGTGTGTTTCCATGCAAATGGCTATGGGAATGTTACCAAGGCTGTCTCACATGCAATCAGCTAGTGGGGGACTGCAATTCATTCACAGGCCATCAGCTGATCATGAGCATTACTTACAAAACATAAGCTGCTGCTGCCTAAGCAAACCAGGTGTACATTTCCACATCCACCACACAGGGAGTGAGAGAGACAAACAGAGACAAAGTAAGAAAGGAATGGGGTAGGAGAGTAAGAGGTAAGCATGCTTGTGTCACACACTTACCAGTACAGGGTTTCAAACCCCTGCCTAATTATGTATTGCTAATACATTTTTATGCAGTTATTGTATGCACCACAGAGCTTACATATTAGAAAGCTATCCAAAGGTATATTTGAAGGTGAGTGACAACAGCAATTTGGCAGCAGGGATAAGGTAGGTGTAGTACATGTGCCTGTCCACAAAAGCAGATGGCAAGGATGACACAACCACACTCTCTCGGGGACTCACACACTTTATCACAGTTGGCAGGGTCAGGATTAAAATTCCTAACTAACTAGATTGCTACACATAAGTTCATAGATTAGGTTCATAGATTAGTACTAGGCTAACTGCCCTTGAAAGCCATTTTAAGCCTAGCCAATTATCCCTTGTGAGACTCAAACCTTGCACCTTGTGTTTGTAAGGCAAACATCTTGACCATTAGGCCACATTACACTACAGTATTATGCATGTATCACATGCACCACAGAGGTTATCAGGTTGATATATGGGCAAGTGGTATGTCAAGGTGACTGACATCATAAGGCATGCTTCAGTAGGGCAATGGGAGGTGTAGTGAGTGTGAATGGCTTCCAAATCATTAATCTCCACACACACACACACCAGACACAGATTTGCCAGTACTGACATGCATGGGTTCATTGCTTCACAGATGTGTAGTGGTTGACTCTGCTAGAAGGCTGTACAAGGCTAGGCAAAGGGTATACCTTGGCATCAGGCCACATTGCAATGGTCTGCAGTGTGGCTCAGGGGTGTAGTCTTTGGATTAGCCCACACAGGTGGATATTGTATTCACCATCTACTCATCTGGGTTACTATTGTGGGTGGCCAGTGCTGTGCAGTGCTTGCCATGAATGTGTTCTATATTCCATAACATGGATGATGTATGGGATGTGCGCATGTCCCACATGTATGTTCTGTGACATGTGGAAGTGTACCTGGGGTGTCTGGGGCATGTTGTGTGGACAGATTGTTATCATCTGATGTGGCATTCCTGACCTCATGTGGTGAGAACTGGCTATGGAACTGAGGTTGATCCTGCTCCTACATTGACAGCATTATGCAGGTAGTCACTGGTGTTAGTGGCATCTGTCCATACAGGGCATGTGTATAAAGCATGGTATTTCCTTTGTGGGTTAAATTTGCTGATTCCACAGCTGTTGCAGGTGTCCAGTGGGGAACATAGCAAAGGACCACTGTAAGCAATTATTTGCCTATTGTAGAGATAGAACAGGGTGCCATGTCCTCTGTAGTCTACTGCAATCACACCATGTTACCATCTGTGGGCAATATGCAGGGAACTACCAACAAAGTGGTTGTTGCCTAGCCAAGTGTGTTTGCGTATGAGACATGGGTGGAGAGTGTTCTCTGGGTAATACAAGGGTTGCCTATATTGTTCCCCAATCCACAATGTCACATGTAGGGGTATGGACTGTCTACACCAGCCTCTCTGCTGTTTGACATCTGTTGTCCTTGTAAGGTGGACATTGTGATATATAATAGGTCCTTCATATTAGAAATTTGTAAACCCACCCCACAATGAGTCCTGTTATTACACAATCACAGCTACTCCCACACTGGATATTGGTGACAAACACACACACACACACACACACACACACACACACACACACACACACACACACACACACACACACACACACACACACTTCACAGTGCTGAGATTCAAACCCCTATTTAGCTATGTATTCCTACAACATTTATCACACACTCCACAGGGCTTATAGGGCTATTAATTCCCCAAAGGTGTATTTTAAGGTGAATGACATCAGTAGGCTTGCCAAAGTAGGGCAATGGAAAATGCAGAGATTGTGAATGGCCTCAAAAGCATGGATCCCTACACAGACAAACACAGTTTCACAGTTGCCATGTCTGGATTAGAACTCCTACCTAACTAGTACATCACACTACAGCATTACACAGTTATAGCACATGCCATAGAGCTTATAGGGCTACATTTTCCCCAAAGGTGTATTTCAAGGTGACTGACATCAGCAGACTTGCCAATGTAGGGCAATGGAAAGTGTAGTGACTGTGAATGGCCTCAAAAGCTTTGATCCCTGTACACACAACCAATGATATACCAACACACAGAGTCTCATAGTTGCCATGTCTGGGATTAGAAGTCCTACCAAAGTAGTGCATCACACTACAGCATTATGCAGATTCAGCACACACCACAGAGCTTATAGGGCTTCTTTTTCCCCAAAGGTGTATTTCAAGTTGAATGACATGCTTACCAAAGTAGGGCAATGGGGAGTGCAGTGTGTGTGAATGAGCCATAAACATTCATCCGGAAGCACACACAAACAACACTCAGTCACACACATGTTTACAGTTAAGAGGAATGTGTATACAACTGCTAGATGAATAATGATTTGTAAAGTTATGTTACACAGTTATCACAAGCACCACAGACACTATAGTGCTGAGGGATACCAGAAGCAAATGTCTACAGTGATTGACATTTGCACATCATGTGGTATTGGCCAATTGGAGGTGTGCTGGGTGGGACAGGCCTCATGATGGCAAGCTCTTTGTTACTGTCTGTCACTCTCTTCTACACATCTATGTATGTGTAAGTTTGGCCTATTATAGTGTGTTGTCCTTGGATATATGTGTGTATTCCTATCTGATGTGTGTGCAAAGCATGACTGGTGTGCAATGTGGAGTGTGTGCATAAAAATCTCTGACTGACAGATATATATAGTCCACTGTTGTTGCCAGACATGGGCTTCATTTCTGTAAGTGTGGGAGCATGCCCAGTATGACCTTCTGTATTGAATGTGTGAATCCATTCCAGGTAGGTAGTACTCCAGTGCAGGCTTTTGTTCATAGGTTCATAGGTTCATAAGTTAGTTCATAGGTTAGTACTAGGTTAACTGCCCTTGTGAGCCATTGTAAGCCTAGCCAATTATCCCTTGTGAGACTCAAACCCTGCACCTTGTGTCTGTAAGGCAAACACCTTAACCATTAGGCCACCCTCCCAACCCTAACCACATAACCTCTTGCTGTGAGGCAACAACACTACAGCTACAGCTAGCATCTTGTTTCTACAAGATATCTGTAGATTGGTTGACAGTATGGGGTTACAATGGGCAAAGAATAGTGGGATACTCTGTGCTGCTTCTGTGACATGATTTTGGTGTTAGCAGAGATATTTAGACATATGTACTGTTTTACACTGTGATTTTTTTATGTCATCAACTACTGACAGGTATACATATTTGCTTGCAGTAATTTCCTGGGGAACACAAGATGAATGAAGCTGTGTCCAGTATTGTGGTCTGCAGCCTATATATGTAGCCCAGACAGGTATGACCCTAACACTGAGTAGCATCCTGCCATCACCCAGAATGATACCACAGTACAAGGACAAAATGATTGACTTAAACAATTGGCTAAGCTTCTGGTGTCATTCTAAGGGGATCCAGTATCTGTCTGCCTGGGATGACATGATCAACAGATCACGAAGGTTTGCCAGAGATGGCCTGCACCTGTCGCCCTTGGGATTCTGGATACTGGCTAAGGCTCTTGTCACCCCTATAGTGCCTTTTTTAGGCAAGGTTCAAATGACAAATTCACCACTGTAACAGGTACAAGCGAGCAAAATTTGAGGGTAATGCTACACAATGCTGAAAGTCTAAACCTCAAAATGCATTCACTCAAGGCACTCCTTAAAATGGAGAACATTGACATCTATGGAGTGACAGAGACCTGGTTCAAGGCTCCAGATAGCACCCCTGCATTACCAGGCTATAATTCATACCACACCTTTCGGCCACCTAACCTGGACTGAAACACTAAAGGCAGAGGTGTGTCCATATTCATTAAGGATATCCACACCTTCAGGCTAGTTCCTCAGCATAATGCATCTGACATTATCCGAGTGCAACTAACTATAGGCAAGACAGAAATCCAAATTGTAACTTGCTACAGATCCTCCACGGTACCCCAGGACTCCCACTCCTCATTTCTTGATACACTGTAAAATATTAGAGTACAACCCAACACCCTAATAATGGGTGGTTTCAACTACCCCACCATTAGCTGGCAAAACTATTCATGTATCAACTCTTTTGCTCAATGTTTTCTGGAATTCATAAATTTCAATGCCTTGGATCAACTTATCCACACCTCCACCAGGGGCAGCAATATCCGAGACCTGGTCATTACGAACATGGCCTACCAGTGTTCCACGCAAGAGGTCAATTCCTCATTAATCAGATCCAACCACAAGCTAATCACCCTAGACATCCACATCCCGCCCCCACCCCCATTAGGGAAACCACCATAAAAAATTTCTCCAAAGCCAGCTTCACGCTTCTTAAGACAGAAGTGGCAAACTTCATGACACCCATGCAGATGGACAATAGAGGTTCGACTGCTGAATCCCACACAAACACACTTTATAAGCACTAACAGAACCAAGATGCTATCCTCCAAAAAAAGGAAGCCAATCTGGTGGTCCCCTGCCATAAGCAAACTCTACAACAGAAGAAAGAAACTGTTGCAAAAAAGTAAAATCCCATGATTGGAGGAACTCCCTGGTCAGCCTCAGTAAGAAGCCGAGATCCCTCATAAAATCCTCCAAAGGTAGTTATGAAAACAAAATCACCACTAATTCTAAAGACAACCACAAAGCATTCTATAGCTATATGAAGAATCACAATGACATCCTGGCCAATAGGTTCAGTGCTAACTTTCCCCCCTTCTCACCCCCTAAAGGGCCATTCTCTATAGCTGAAGAATGCAAAGTTCCTGTAATCATGGCTGCACAGGTAAAAAACACACTGTCCAAAGTCAACAACACAGCATCCATGGGATCTGACAACATCCCAGGCTGCATTCTACATGAACTACAGAATGAACTGGCACCCCACCTAAACACCATGTTCAATCATAGCCTCACCTCAGGCTTTGTGCCCACTGAATGGCGCACAGCTATGGTTATCCCACTCCTCAAAGGGGGAGCCACCACGGCCGCTGGGAACTACCGCCCCATTGGCCTAATGAGCCTGGTCTGCAAGGCCATGGAACGTATCATCATGGAACTTATAAACAAATACATTAGCAATCTCCAAACTCTGGACTCCACCCAGTTCGGGTTTGTAAAAGACAGATCATGTCTTCTAAACCTGATAGACTTCTTTGAAGCACTCACCAAAGACGTAGATGAGGGAAAGATGATTCACAAAGCCTATCTAGATTTTGCCAAGGCTTTTCACACCATCCCTCACTCTGGAATTATAGGTAAACTCACTAAACTAGGTATAAATTCTTATGTCACAAGATGGGTTGCCAACTGGCTCGCTGACAGAACCCACACTGTGAAAGTAGCAGACTCAAAATCTGACTTCACACCAGTGACAAGTGGAGTACCACAGGGTTCAGTCCTGGTTCATCTCTTGTTTAGTATCTACTTTTCTGAAGTACAGGCCAACACAGAAGCTGTTTGGCTAACGAAGTTCGCAGATGACTGCAAACTAGGAGCCATAATCAAACTGCTAATGATGTGGACATCCTACAAAAGGGCCTCACTGGGACAGATGCCTGGTGTCAAAGCCATGGCCTCAAGCTCAATGCCAAAAAGTGCATTGTCACCCCGTTTGATAAAAACTCTGTACCCATGAGCTACCACACAGGTGGTAGTCTATTTAACACCAAAAGTGTGATAAGAGACCTTGGGACACAGGTGAGCAGTAGTCTCTCCTTTGATAATCACATTGCCACAGTAGTCAGAAAATCCTCCTATGTGGCACACCTCATCACAAAAGGTTTCTCATCCAGGAAAAAAGAGGTCATTGCTCCCCTCTACGCCTCACTCATTAGACCCATTATAGAGTACAACCCCCCCCTTTTGGTATGTACCTCACAAGACATCTACAACAACTGGAAAGGCTGCAGGAATACCTCACAAAGAGGATTACCAGTGTCAAACAGATGCCCTATACAGACTGTCTCAAAAAACCCCAGCTTTACTCCATTGCATATCGCCCACTCAGAGGCGATCTCTGCCTAATATACAAAGCTGTATCAAACCAAGAGCTGTTGGACATGCTCCACTTAAAGAAATCCCAATCCCTCCAAGATACACACTCTAGGGACCTAAACCTTGTCACCACAATAAACAAAACATGCTGGTGGGATAGATTCCTGTTCCAGAGACTTCAGGTACTCTGAAACAAACTACCTATCTATAGCAATCAAAGTTCCTCATTAGCACTCTTCAAGAAAAATCTTGATGATTGGATGGGAAATAAGAAATTCACCCCAGAGAACACCTCTGTGGCTCTGCTCAACAGGGGCACAGGAAAACAATTTTCTTGGGTGGCAAAAGCCAGGGTACCTTTTTGGCTAGGCTTATATAGGCCCTAGGGCCAATAGCCTTGTACCTACCTATGAACTTATGATCCTATATTCTTGAACAATCATGCCATTCTGGAGGGGGAACTGCAGACACTTGCTGATGGCTCTGTGTAAATGGTTCAGCACCTTGGTACTATGGTGGCTGAGGATCCCATGCTTGTACATCCATCGACGTGACAGTATGGCAATATCCTGCTGCGGCCATACCTCAAAGCTATACAGATTCACACAGGTTACCCAGAGGCAGGGCTCATATTTCTGGTCATTACCCCATTCACACTATGGTTTACAAGCAGGTTTGTAGCCACCCATTCCTGTGTTTGCAGGCAGGGATAGTATGTGCACACATATGAGTTTCAGACTTCACACACTCCATGGCATCCATGCTTCTACCCCCCCCCCCCGTTTTTCTAACCTCTTCCGAACATTATGCAAATGTTATTTGATAAGTATCCCTATAGTTATCACTTCATCCCAGCAGTATTTAGGGGTTGGTCCACAGTTCATGCAGTAAGACATGGTGGGAATGCTACAGAGATTCGTCAACATGGTCATGCATTTGAGTTCTGTGAACTGTGTTATGTTGTTATTTGGGAGTCCATGAGATAACATACATTGGCATTATGGATGAGACACAGGCCTTTGACAGAGGACTGTAGGGCATTTAGTAGTGATGCAGGCCATCTGCTGCAGGCTGGTGTATTGTGTCACTCCTACAGTCCCAGGCTGCAAGCCACTATATTCCCCTGGGGTGACAGGGTAGGTGTGCAAGGTGTTAATGTCAATAGTTTTTGTCCTTATTGATCCATTGATGTGCATGCTAGCAGGGTGCCACTTACAGCTAGGGACACACCTGCATGGGACACCTCTTCAGCATGCTGCATTCTGTGGCTATTCCCATACAGAGTTGAAGGTCATATTGTACTCATTCCCAACAGCAGGGATAAGACCTGTGAGGTACCTGTGGCTGATGGTGGGGTGAGCTGGGTGCATGTGTGCTATGGAAGCTACTTGCAGCTGACTCACAGATATACGTGGGTCATTCCAGTTATGTTGGCTTGTGCAGGGACATCAGCAGTTTCACAGTACTTCATACTTGTGTCTTTTGTGGTCTGCCAGTGTTTGGCCAAATGACAACAGTATTCCATACTACACAGCCAAATAATGTGCTGCTAACCTGTATGTACAATTTCAAAGGTGTGTCCATTTGACAGTAACATTTTATACACTCTCTGTCTAGGGTACTTCCACCTGTGTACTGTTTGTATGTCTGGGCCCACATTCATGACATGTTCATCTTTCAGATTGTGACAGATATTACATCCGAACAATTAGTATGGATTACTGCTGGATTGTGTCTTGCTGGGATGCATTGCGTTTGGCACTGCAGTTGTGAGAACTTGGCCCTGTCATCAGCAGTACTAGCCATTGGCCACCAAGACACAATCCTCCATGCCTACATGCTGACCACTTCTACACAATATACAACACACAACAACCTAGCACACAGAGCCCTGCATATTGTACATGTGCTATAATCTATACTGCTACTTTGGGTCTATATTAGATCACCGAATGCTTAAAAAAGCGAACAGTGATTAATTGACCCTGTGTAAGTGAAAGATTACAATTTTGAAATGTCAGAACAGCAATTTTTTTTCCTGGGGGAAAAAATTGCTGTTCCAACAAAAAAAAATACTTTAAACATTACATTCTGTATTCTGACCTATCATGCAGACTAGATGCATATCAGTGTACTACAGTTCTTAGGTTTTATTGACCTACATTTCAGTTTCAGACTTCTTACCCTTCAAAACTAAAATCACACTGCCTGACCTGTTGTAGTCTGTCTGTGTAGGTCTGGAGGGGGGCTGTTCTCCATAGCCATCAATCAGAGGCCTTAGCACAGCCTTTCTTTGTGCTTGTCTACACCTGTCCTGCTGGCTGAGACTATTGTGGGTATGTGAGCCTCACTGACATGCATGTGTGTGTCCTATGGACACACATTTGGCCCACTACATGTCCTGCAGTGGTGTTTGTCACCTTGTCTAGTATTGCCTACTATGTTGACACAGTATTTGTTAAGGATTTCATGCTGCTGATATAGGTGTCTACTATCTGCTGGCATCGCACGCAGCCACCCGATTCCCTAACATACACACATCCATACCATAGATACAGGTAGCAGAACATACTACTACATTCAGCAATTGATAGTGAGCATGACTTACCTTGTGGTTGTGCCAGTATTGAGGATGATGCTAGATGTCTGACTATGTTGCATGCACATAGTACACTCCCTATACATAGTTAAGCACATGTACTGTTATGTTTGACATCCCTTTTACTGTATGTGCAAGTTGGAGTGAGGTGTCATTACCTGGGATACTGGGCATGGCTCCTTCTGCCTACTGGGGCCGGCTCAGGTTGTTCCTCCTCCGAGTCACTGGCAATGGTGGGGGGCTGTGTGACCCTGCCCCATGCTGTTCCTGCTGCAGCTGTTTCTGCATGATCATATTATGTAGCATGGCACATACAATGACAATTTGGGTACATGTAGCTTGTGAGTACTGCAAGGCTCCACCGAATATGTCCAGGCACCAGAACTGTGACTTGAGCATCCCAAACACACTCTCTGTTATGATTCTGGTCTGTTCATGTGCCTCATTATGGAGTTCTTGTTTGGGTGTGTGTGCATTTCTGACGGGTGTCATCAGCCACGGCTCTAGTGCATAACCAGCATCCCCCACTAGGTGGCCATATGGGCTGCCCCATTGGTAAATCTCTAGTACAGCTGCATCATATGCCAGATGTGGAAGTTGTGATAGCTTGCAGGGCTGCCAGCACACACATTCATTATAATGCCCTGGGCATTGCATACAACCTGGAAGTTGATGGAGGGGAAGCCCTTCAGTTTATGTAGACTCTACCTCACTCGCTGGGTGGTGCTTTGATGTGTATGTGCGTGCAGACTATAGCGCCCACTACCTCAGAGTATTCTGCTATTTGGTGGAAGAGATGCATATTGCTGGTCAAAGCCTCACATGTGTTGAGGAAATATATCTGCTCACCGGCATGTGCTGACATGGCATCCAGGAACTGGTGGAGTACCCTGGATGCTGATGCCTGTGAGATTCCCATGATATCCCCAGTTGGCCTTTGGAAGGTACCTGTGGCTAGTATTCTTAAGCATACACATATCCTGGTATCCACTGTGATGGGTTCCCTTCTGTTGGTTCTGTGTATGAGGCGTAGCTGGCATGGCTCAACAATTTGCTGTAGGAGGTCCCTGTCCACCCTATAGTGCTCCACCATCTCCAGCTCATGTAGACCTTGGTAGGTTACCCTGGGTCTCTACACTCTTCTCCTTCTCCTCACTGTGGGTTGGTTGTCAGAATTCTCATTCTCACCACCCTTAGCCTCTTCCACATGTTGATTTATGAGAGCGAATGGAGCCCCTATTATTTTGTTGCATTTGTTAGGTAAAATTTCCCAGATTGTGTACACTGTACACTGGTGGTGTAGAGTTTGTGGGAAAAAACAGAGGGAAAGGTGTTTGCATAGTTTATATTGCCTTCCTGTTTAAGCCCCAAGGTGCACCGTGCAAACCCAGTGCTCAGATATGAATGGAGCTGCTATTTCCTGGTTTAATTTTTTTTGTTTAAAACCTGGTGCATGGTATGCACACCCATTTAGGCAATGTAAAGGCTGCTAGGCAGCTTCAGACACACCCCTTTCCTTAGCTCTGCTAAGCTAAGGGCAAACCCGAGCCACAAATCTCCAATATGCTTACATTATGCCTGACACACCCCTCTATGATGTCAGCTAACTCTTAGGCTTGCACCATGGTTTTCCTGCACCTACACAGTTGGGTGCAGGCTAGCCATGAGGGGAAATCTGTGATTCAGTACCATTCCCCTCATTTGCTTACAATTGACTGCTAATGCCTAATTACACGTCTGACGCTAAATTTTCCCCCTTAGCAACCAATATTCACTAGCCTTGTTGTCTTCTGTATTGACTATAATGGCAAAATTGTGATTTTGCATAAAAAGCTTTTTTCAAGGTTTTAGTTTTGTTTTCAGCCCGATCTCATTTGTGCACCACTGCCCTATGCTTAATTGGCTGAAATCTGCCGAAAAAAAAAAAAACAAGTGATTTTTTTTGTTATTTTGAAACTGTTTTCCATGCCAATTACCATATATTTGGCCATTGGCATGCCTTCTACATTATATACACCCTTTATTTGGAGCTGTCATGGCTCCGTTTTGTAGTTTGTAGAAAGGTTCTCGGTTACTAACTAGTACATTTATGCAGGTTACACTAATCCTGCACAGATGGCTGCCAGCTTCCTGGATTGCTAATTCACCTCATTCATGGTTTTCACCTGCAAATGGGGTAATTAGCATACAGGGGTTGTGTCCATGCAGGAATATTGCAGGAGCACTCATGCACATCCCGGGAGCTTGTTCCTGGATCTCTCAGTGGCCATATTGTGTTCAGCAGCTCTTGCACTATTCCTGCACACCGTGCAGAGCTTGCTGAATCCTGGGGAGTGACTGTTTTGCTTCCATATAATCTGTAATTAACCTTTAGTGCATTGGCTTAGATTTCAGTTTGGCAGAATTATCTAGCAACAAATTAACCTTTATAACCTTATGATCACTGCACATGAATGGTGATAAAAACTTGACTTGAAGTTACAGTAGTTTCTTTGGGAACACAAACAATGTCTAGTATGCTCCATTCCCTGGTAGGTTTTTTTTACAATCTGAAGCAATTGTTGTTCCTGAATATACATTGTGAATAATTTCCTTACTAATGTTGTTGAATCAGTATTATTCCAGTCTGTTTCTCATAAATTTAAGTCCAGAGCTAATATTATTCTTCCATTATGTGTTTCATGCAAGAAATGTATGAATTCCTCTAGGTTATCTGCACTTGACTTTGGTGGTCTGTACACTCCAACAATTGTTATATGTTCCAGGGTTGTCTTTATTGTCACACTTACACAGTCTATAGTATTGGTGTTATCACTGAACATGTAATAACCACAGGTCTCATAATTATTTTTAATACCTATCATAACACCTCCATTTATACCCTGACAAAACTGATTTCCAGTCATTATTCTTTAACCATGTTTCACAAACAATGACTACATAGATCTTGTAGTAACGTAACACGTTTTCCAATAAAAACTTTATTATTAATGCTCCTTGCATTAACAACCATCAGAGATGCATCAAATGTTGCTATCTCTGAACTGTTAAATTTTTGACCTGGCAAAAATCCTGCCTAGTGTGCCAAATATTACAAAATATGTGCTGCAAAAATTCTCTTCCCTGATCTTGACAAATGCACACCATCCTGTCTGAACACATGTGTGCCCAAGACTAGGCTTGGATGCTTTACACATTTCCATTTTTTTAAAACAGGACATTTTTTCCATGTGGGTATTACCCCCCAAATTCTTTTCATTCACAGTGACCTGACTATCCTTTCTATAGTTGATTTGTGAAAAATATGTCCTAATACCAGTACAAGCTATACTATCTATGAGGGCTGTCTGCTCACTACTAACAGTCAGAAAAACCTTGCAGATGACATCATTTGTAGCAACATGAATAAAGGATCTGAACTTCCTTGCATTAAGGCATTCCAAGGCTTGTCTCACCTCTTCTGTGTTTGCTCCTGGCAAGCATAACACTATTCAATGTTCATTATCTTCTCTGCAAATATAAGTATCAGTTCCTCTAATAACTGAATCTACAATTGCAAGAATATCTTTGCTGTCCAGCTCTGAAGAATCATCTGCTTGTAATACAGTAATATCTGCTCTATCAATTGTTACAAAGGATAGATCTTCATCACCATTAGTCTTACCAATTCCACTGTTTCATTGTGTATTAAATTCTCATCCAGCTGGTATTGCAAATCCACAGCTTGAGCCATGTAGTCAACATTTGTCTTTCTCTACTTTTTTTACAGTAATGTTCTTCAATCCTTCCACGTTCCATTTTGATTTCTTCCTTTTTACCTGCCCCTTACCTGTTTTTTCTACCTTCTCCATTGGAAAGGTGATACCTTTTTCTGTAGACTGAAGGTTTTCTGATATAAATATATCATCATTCCCTGTAACCTGTGTGTTACATAACAAAGCAGTGCCCTTTTTTACTATGTATTCTCTTTCCTTTACAGTCATTAGTCAGTTTATTTTTCTTCCTTGTTATTTGTTACAAACTTCTTCCTTTCTTTCTTCTCTTGATTCCTTCTAAACAAACTGGATCCTCAGATTGCTGAATACGTGCATCCAGAATTCCAAAGTTGTCAGGGGCATCATCTTGTTTCATAGGGGTTGAATGTTTTTTGCAGACAATTGATGCATCATTTCCCAAATGTGTTCTATTTGTTCTATGCCTAACATTATTTATTTCATCAGTCCAGTCATTAATATATGAAACAACAGTTCTCCAAGCCATGCCAATTGCACAAGTGCAATCATGATCAAGTCTAGATTTTCTTTTAACAATGGTAAGCAAATCATCCAGCTTTTGACATGAGGTACACAGATCACCAGTGTTATCAGGTTTTACCTTTAAATATGCATAGCATTTATTACACTGTACAAGATATTTGTGCCTTAGCAAATCATTACTTGCATACTCATTTAAGGAATCCATATTCAGTGTCAAATGGATAAAATATTAAAAGAAAAGAATAATCAAAAACAGTAACCACAGACTTCAAAGAGAACTTAAATCAACTTCTATGACCAAAAAAAATCACACCAACATTATACAACTAAATAATAAATTAAGTACAGTAACGTTGTTTTGTCCATACAAGTAGAGTACTGTCTTCATGTCCTACTATATCAGATTGGGTTTTCAACAGGTTTGTCATAGTTATGACAGTGTATAGATCCTTACATATATCACAACATAGTACTTCAGAGCATAATAGTGCAGGTAATAATGTACTGCATTTTATTTTCTTATCACAGGTGACTGGTGGGGGGATGGTGTCTGTTCCCTACACAACCTGATGTCAATGACTCCTCAGACTCTGATGATGATGGTGACCACAGTGTAGCAAAGGTGAAGGTTTTGGGGGCTGAATCTGTCCCAGAGGTTGACATCCCTCTTCTTCCCTCATTGTCACTGCATACAGTTAGTATGTCCACACATACCCAGTCTCCGGAGGCCACAGATATTGGGCAGTCAGAGGGTAAGGGCATTGAAAAGGATAGTGTAGCACCTATGGCTACAGTGAGTGTAGACACTGGCCATAGCCAGTGACCTGACAAGGTCCCACACAGGTGGATTGATGGAATGTTTGTAGGTGGCCTTCTGTCCATCCACCACCTGTTGCAGGTGTCACATCACTGGTCACTTGTCACATGTTTTGGGCCAGCATGGAGGCACACCAGATGCATGGTTAGGATTATGGATGCAGCACTGCCTGACATCCATGACTGTCTCCACCACATTGGGGACACCCTGGATCAGTTCACTGATGCAGTGGATAGAAGGTGGGCTGAGACAGTGTCTGTCTTTGACTGTACATATTCTGTGCTGGAATGTGTGGTAGGAGTTGAGTGTCAGACTCATGGATGTAGGTTAGCAACCCCATCTGCTGAGAGCCCACGTGGCCATGCACAATCACGCTCCCATAGTTGCAGTACATCCAGTGCTACTGAGGGGAGTGTGCTGGCCACACCATGACATGACAGGCCATGGTCTCATTGTCCTGGGCATTTCCTGGGGGACACAGTCCCAGCAAACAACAGTCACTGTCAGCTACCAGCACCGCTTCTGACCTTGGGCATGGAGGTGTCAGTGTATCTCCTGGCAGGGCCAGTTGCCGTGTTTGGGCTGGAGACAGTGAACTGTCAACTCTACCATGTATGGTCCAAAAATGTCCATCATACACACATGTAAGGCTAGCATTGAGCTTGACTGTGTACAGTCACACACTCACACACCACTGTCAAATGCAGGTCACCTACAGACACACACAGCACTTTTCCATGGTTCAGCTTACCTACTTTACTCCCTGACTCATCAATCATTTGGGTCTGCCTAGGCCTCCTGCACCCCCACACAACACCCTGTGCAGGTGATGATACCTGTGCCACATCCCTGTCATCCTCACCATCAATACAGGGAAATTAAGCTATGTGTCTGATGCACAGGGTGACTAGATTAGTTAACATGCACTTATGTACTGTAGCGTTGTTTTGCTATGCCACTTGTAGTGGTTACAGACAGATTCTGTATGCTGGCATTTGTTACAAGTACTCCACATACTGTTGTGTACCTTATGTTGTATGATGTTGTAAAGGCCGTATATTTACACAATGACAGGTGTATCATGGACCTGTTTATGTTTCTGTTTCAGGAATCTGTTGGGATAACTTATGGATACACAGTAGCAGCAAACCAGGAATATGTCTTCAGCAGGGCACATCACTATAAGTACTCAAAAACTCCAACACATAGCAAAAGCAAACTCCAACCACGAAGATGGAAAACCACAATGCTTTATTCACATGTCCTGGTACCTCGGCAATTCGGTATTTCTTTTCGTTTTGGTGTTTTGTTATACATCACTATAAGTGCATGGCTCCATAGGTTCATATAACAGGCTAACAAGTACAATGGTGGCATTCAGTATACTCATGCATCCCAAGTATGTGAAATGGTCTGCTACCCTTGATAAGTGTCACAAGGGTTTTGGAAACTAACACGTCTACAAGCTGTGGTGCTAGAGATGACCTAGCTATGAATATCCTGTGTCCAGTACAGACAGTTGCCCAACACCAGTTATGAGTGTCGTGTTCTACATCCTATTGTGTAACCTGCACATGATGTGTGTTACAGCAGATGTGTGCTTTACATGCATGGGGGGCCTGTTTCATGTAGGGTGCACTTTCCATGTTACATACCTGTCTCTCCAGCATATACTATGTACACCATAGTGATGTTGTAGGGGTGTAGAAAAGGTGAGACGTGTTAGTCCTGTCATGGATATGCGGGAGGTTCACAGTGGAATCCAACACCTGCCTGTATGGAACCATACGCACCCCCTCCAAAGTATTTAGGAGACAGACAACACATGTACGGTCATGACATGGACTCCATAGAATATGTTATCTACAGTGTGTATTGGTGTACAATGGAACTTGTGTGGCTGCTACAGTTGTATGATATGTTTGTGTAGAGACATAGCAAGGGTGCCATTGCACACAAAGATAGGTGTGATGACTGCCACATTCAGTATAGCAGTGACAGTCTGAGATTTACATCCCAAACCTGCTGGTATAAGTTGTACAACAGTGAATGCATCCCCACATCGTACCGACCAGTGAAAGTCAAAGGCTACATTACTCTCTGTGTCCATAACTTCATGTGTATTGGTTCAAATGTGTGAGGTGTGTGGCCACTACAATATTTTGCAGGGGTGGATGATTTCCTACAGGATAGTATTGTGCAATTGTTGGCATTTAGACTTTGTCAGTGGCTCAGAGAACAACTCACTGTGTCTTAGGCCATCTTGGATAACTGTTAGTTCTGTGTGGGATTCTGTGACAGCTCCTAATATGCAATCACCTGCTAATGTACTAAGTCAGAGGTCACTGACAGTGGCTGTGACTGCAGAGAGGAAATAGGTAGATGGGGTACGCAAATAATGGAGGATGATGAATTCCATTAGTGACTGGTGTCATTGCAGTGCAGGTCACCCACTGTTATCTTCCCAAGGTATGACTGTCAGACCCTTGCCTATCCACCAGCTGGCATAACACTCTGTACATGATGTACACAGTTTCCAGCAAGGCCTGCTGGCCTAATATTGTCATACACCTTGTCAGGGCATGATTGGTAGAGTGAGACATATGTCCGACATCCATTGCATAGCATAACAGTGAAAGGCTCTGCCAGTTACAGTTCGTAGGCATGATCTGGCTTTGAGCAAAAGTAACTGTGTTTGGTCCAGAGTCAGTAGGTGTATGACAGTCTTACTACTTGTAACCATGTAACTCCTATCATGGCATTTCAGATGACATGACTCAGAGATCTGGGAACACCACTTGGCACTACATGCTAGTTGTTCTCTGTGCAAGTAAATATTGCAGTTACCTCCAGCATGTTGCAAGAAGAGAGTCATGCAAGGTATCTGTACAGAGCACAGACAAACTTGTTAGGAAAGTATAATATGTACACACTGCGTTGCTTAGTCGTGCTGTGGCTCCCTTGCCCAAAATATGGTACATGTCCTTACCTGCAATGCCCTGCAGCAGTGCCATGATATCCCCACATGGAGAACCAATGTATTACATCATGTGTTTACCAATATGGGTGACCAGTACAGCCCCCCCCCCTCGTGTGAGGTCCTCCTTGGTGGGATCTGGCTACAGATCACTCTCCTTAGAATTACCAGCATGTGGCTCCCCTTGCAGACAATGCAGACATATATGTCAAGAAAGCTACTTATTACCTCCTGTGGGATGGCTGACATAGCATGACTGCACCTCCCCCTTCAGATTGGACAGGCAAGTATACAAAGCTCTACACCCATGCATTATGTCAGCAGCATTACAACTGCATGAACTCGGCTATATGTGACAGGAGGGACACAGGCTCATCACGGCTCAGCAAACCTTGCTGGTGGGCAACTGGCATTAGCAGGCTGTACAATAACAGGTGGACAGTGGTATGTGACAGTTGGGGTGAGGGTGCCCCCTAACATGGAGGCACTACATCCTCAGCTTAATGAAGCACATAGTGTTATTGTGTTGTGTAGACATGGTAAATGCAAAAAGTAGCCACCCACACGAAGCAGAAGTACAACACACAGTGTAGTTACATCTGTGACCTCAAAGGACAGGCGCAGATTGTCAGTGAGCTCATACATCATGAATCCATATATTATCTGTCTGTACTCATATCTAACCTGTACTTCCACACTGCCTGTGTCAAATACACTCATTTGTCCCCACCACATGTGACACATGACATTCCTACAACCTGTCAGATAAATTCCATATTTACAGAGCAGTTTGTAACTGGTCTCTCATTGGAAGATCCACAACATCTATTGCACATGCTAACATTCCAGGCTGCATCCCACAATCGATCTTACAAGGATTACTAACATCATTAGGAAACCCTTGCAATCATACTAACACCAATGGCTGCACATCAGCTGAGTGGACAATGACAACTGTTATACCCTTGCACAGAGGGGGTGCATCCAATGACCAACATAACTATACACCTTTTTGTCTAAGTATCCATATCTGTATGCCCATAGGGGCAATCATTGTGGAGCTGATCAGCACACATATATGTGATCTACAGACAGCTGACTTTACACAGTTTGGATGTGTGACAGTGGGAGCATGACTGTTACATGTGGTGGATATTTCTGAGGAAGTCACCAAGGACCTGGGTAAGGGTACATCAAAGCATACAATCTTCTAGACTGAACCAAGCTGTCTGACTATATCCCCCACTCAGTAGCATTTACAAAGCACCCACTTAGGCGTCCATGATACTGTCATTGTAGAGGTTGCTAAGTTGCCCATTCATGGCACACATATGCAACATAGAGACATCCACCTCCAAAAGCTGATCTGTAAGCAGCAGTGCTCAGCAGGGTGCAGTCCTGGGTCCTCTACTGCTTGGAGTCCATTTAACCACAATACACATGACTACTGACTGATTATAGTGAAAACAATGTTGGCTGATGCCTGCAAATTGTGAGCACTCATAGAGTCTCTGTGGTATGTCACTATTCTGCCTGTTGACATACCAATGGCTATAAACTCCATGCAAATATATATGTAGTATAATTTCCATCAGTTAGACCTATGCACCTGGTAAGTAGCACATCAGTTGCAACATGCAATGTACATACTCAGGTGTAAAAGAACTAGCCACACAGACCTGGCCATACAGGTTTACACTAATGTGCCTCAGATCACCATGTGTTTACAGTGGTATGGCAGGAATCATATGGGATAGCTGAGGACACAGTCACCTGTAAGTGACATACTCATAACCTGCAAGTACTTTTCACTCAGCATGCCAATATCTGAGTGCAATTGCCATTCGTTGATGTAACTTTTCAAGCAGTACTGGCAATTACACACAACAGTATGGTTCCTGATAAGGACATGTCACGTATTCATTATGTGTTTAATGGGGATCATTTGCAATGAGTGCTATTGAAAGCATAGTAGATGGATAACTGACTGTAAGGACATTAACCTCATATGTGATGTTAGTACTACATGCTTGTGGGAGAGATTTGTCTAGCAGACTTAAACAATCCTGAAACAGAACCCTGCCTAATGGCACACAGAGCACCTCAGTGCACTTCAGCATATGCCATCTGTATGATTGGCTGGGCGACTGTCATCTCAAAACAGGGCATCTGCCTGTATCCTTCTTGAACTTAGACACTATGTGCTGATCTGGTAACTATGGGTATAAAGATGTCTATGATTGTGAGGACTGTATGACCATTATACTAGTGAAGTTCAAATGTCCTACGGTTCCATAACTTGATACAAAATGCTCTAACAGGCTCACGTGCAAACATGGCTACAGTGAGGCTAGCACCACTTCCAATCACTGTGTACAAGATATGCCAAGGTACACACATAGTGCAAGTTGGCTGTATGTAGAAGAGAACACTTACCTATGCAATGGTACACACTACAGATCACAGTACATGATGCACACAACACACCACATTTCTGCTAGTACTATCAGTTTAAGACATATTATGCTTGATGACATAAGCAGTCATTGTTGTGGTCAGTCCTTTGGGAAGCCACATCACACACTACAAATAAAATACTGCAAAACCCTACCTATCTCTAATTTGCCAAGGTGATCATAATTATGCCATATGGACACACACACACACACACACACACACACACACACACACACACACACACACACACACACACACACACACACACACACACCAAGTAGCCTGGAGTGAGATTTGAAACCCCACCTATCTAGTTTTACACACTACAGCTCACATTACTTATTGCATGCACCGAGTCTTAAATCTAATGATACACTCTCAGCTGGTAGTCTTAAGGTGAATAACATCCTCAGGCCTTATAGAAGAGGGTTGTTTGGAAGCCAACAGCAAGCTACAGGGTCAAAAAAGTGCATAACAGTTGCAGAAGAATAGCCAATGAGGGCATCTCAGTTGTTTTGCAAGGGGATACACACACACATGCACCAAGTAGCCTAGAGTGAGATTAGAACCCCTACTTATGTAGTCTTAGGCAATATAGCTTATAGCACTTACTGCATTGGCCATGGCCAAGGTCTGATAATATACTGTCAGTTGGTAATCTTAAGGTGGATGACATCATTAGGCCTTAGAGCAGAGAGCAGTTTGGAAGCCAACAGCAAGATAAAGGGCCAAAAAGTGCATAACCATTGCAAATGGTAGCCCATGAGAGCACATCAGTTGTTCTGTAGGGGGATATACACACACTCATACCAAGTAGCCTGTGGTGAGATTAGAACCCCTACCAATCTAGTCTTACACACTGTAGCTCATACAACTGACTGCACACACCATAGCTTAAGTCTGATACAACACTCTCAGCTGGTAGTCTTAAGGTGGATGACATCATCAGGCCTTGTAAAAGGGAAGTCTGGAAGCCAGCAGCAAGTTACAAGGCCAAAAAGTGCACAACCATTACAGATAGATAGTCCATCAGGGCATGTCAGTTGCTTTGCAGGGTGATATACACCATAAACAAACTTTACAACAAAAGGAAGAAACTTTTGCAGAAAAGAGGAAAATCCCAGGATGCAAAAAACTCCCTTACTAGCCTCAGTAAGAAACTGGGATGCCTCATAAAATCCTCCAAAGCTAGTTACGAAAATAAAATTGCCAAAGATTCCAAAGACAACCACAAAGCATTCTATAATTATGTCAAGAATCTAAATGGCAATGCTCAGATCTGCTCTGAGCTAAAACAGAATGGCATTAAATATACTGATCCGAAGGATATTGCCAATATCCTGGCAGATCGATTCAGTGCCAACTTCACCCCACTCTCACCCCCTAAATGGCCCATCTCAATACCGGAAGATTGCCAAATTCCAGTAATAACGGCCACACAGGTACAAAACGCACTCTCTAAAGCCAAGAATACAGCATCCATGGGACCAGATGACATCCCGGGCTGTGTACTACATGAACTACAATATGAACTGGCACCTCACCTAAGTGTCATGTTTAATCATAGCCTCACCTCAGGTTTCGTGTCCACTGAGTGGCGCAGAGCTATTGTTATCCCAATCCACAAGGGGGGATCCACCTTGGATCCCAGAAACTATTGTCCCATCAGTCTGACAAGCCTTATCTGCAAGGCCATGGAGCGTATTATCATGGAACTTATAAACAAAGACATTGGCAACCTTCAAACACTGGACCCCACCCAGTTTGGGTTTGTGAAGGGCGGATCTTGTCTCCTGAACCTGATTGACTTCTTTGAATCAGTCTCCAGAGCCATGGACAAGGGTAAGGTGGTCCACACAGCCTATCTAGACCTTGCCAAGGCCTTTGACACCATCCCCCACTCTGGAATCATAGATAAACTTACTAAGTTGGGCATTAATCCCTATGTCACCCAATGGGTTGCTAAATGGCTTACTGATAGAACCCACACTGTAAAAGTAGCCGACTCCAAATCCAGTTCCAGACAAGTGACAAGTGGAGTACCTCAGGGTTCAGTCCTGGGGCCGCTCTTGTTTGGCATCTACTTCTCTGAAGTACAGGTCAACACTAAGGGACTCTGGCTAACAAAGTTTGCAGATGACTGCAAACTGGGAGCCATTATTGAATCCCCAAATGATGTGGATACTCTGCAAAAGGGCCTTACAGAAACAGATGCTTGGTGCCAGAGCCATGGGCTCAAGCTCAATGCCAAGAAATGTATTGTTATCCCCTTTGGGAAAAAACATGTATCCATGAATTACCATATAGGTGGCAGTACACTAAACACAGAACTTGTGATAAGAGACTTAGGGACACAGGTGGACAGTGGTCTCACCTTCGATAACCACATCGCCACAACAGTCAGGAAATCCTTCTATGTGGCACACCTCATCACGAAGGGCTTTTCATCCAGAAAAAAGGAGGTCATTGTCCCACTGTACTTATCCCTCATTAGACCCATTATAGAATACAATGCCCCATTTGGTATGTACCTCTCAAGACATCTGCAACAACTGGAAAGGCCTCAGAAATACCTCACTAAAAGAATCACAGGCCTAAAGCAGATGCCCTATGCTGACCGCCTTAAAAACTCCAGCTATACTCTGTGCATATCTTCTACTCAGAGGCGATCTCTGCTTAACATACAAGGCCATGTCAAACCCAGAGCTGTTGGACATGCTACACTTAAAGAAATCCCAATCCCTCAGAGCTACACGCTCCAGGGATCTAAACCTTGTCATCACAATAAACAAAACATGTTGGAGGGATAGGTTCCTGACCCAGAGACTCCCCAGACTCTGGAATAGATTGCCCATACATGTCAAGCAGAGTGCCTCTTTGGACCTCTTCAAGAGGAACCTTGACGATTGGATGGGAGAAAGGAAATTCACCCCAGGGATCACGTCAGTCGCCCTGCTAGACAGGGGTCCAGGAAAGTAAATAATGTAGGAAGAAATATTCAGGGAATTGTTATGGCTAGGCTTGTATAGGCCCTAGGGCTGATAGCCTAGTACTAACCTATGAACCTATGAACCACACATGCGCACCAAGTGGCCTGGAGTGAGACTAGAACCCTTACCTATCTAGTATTATACACTACAGATGACAGTACGTACCACACACGCCACAGGTTAAGTCTGCTGTATATGTGATTGCCAACACAGTATTTGTGCACTACACAAACTAGGCTTGTGTTGAGCAGCATCTGTGGCCTGCAGAGTGATATTGCTTCATACCGTTATCTGCATCTGGTATCCTAGCAGTGAAATAACTTATTATCCTAGCTACATGTGTACATTTACCAGTATGGCCATATGTGGCTGTTTGCACTTAGACAGGCAAACCTGTAGGCAGAAACAATGTGCCCTGTCCATGCATGCATTGACAACATTATACATTACACCACCTACATTAGACACCTGTGTCTGTCTATGTGATGACATCCAACAGGCACAGGTGTCTTTAGGTAAGTGGATTATGTACTGTTGTGCCATTAGTTTGGATCCTTTGAGCAACAGTATGGATAGTGCAGATTTTCTCACCATTATTAGGGTATGTAGGACAATACAGACATCCACATGCATATTTATGTATATAACATGGATGTATATATAAATGTAGCTGTGTGTGTGTGTGTGTGTGCATGATAATTATATGTGCTATGTAGATATATGGGGATAGTCTATGTATCATTTTAATATATACAGATAGCAATATATATATATATATATATATATATATATATATATATATATATATATATATATATATATAAAATCCAAAAGACTGAAATCTTGAATTTCAGTTTTTCGAGACCATGAAATCGAATCCACACAACACCAACAGCCCAAAACTGCAAAGCCCAAAACTGCGAAATTTAAAACACTGAACATACAGCACACACCAGACCACACATATACCACAACACCCACACCACAAATTAAACAAACAAAACAACACACATCCACAAACATACATCACAAATAAGCAGGGGAGCAAGCCCCCCTGCACTCCAAACACCCTCCCTACTTATATATATACTAACTCCGAGATCGCACAAATAGAAAACAAAAGCAAACTCACACACACACATTCTACAGCCGCACACACACACACACACACACACACACATCAGCACACTTACATACACTCAAACTCCCACCCAAAACCCTTACAAAACACTCACTTACCTGACATTACACCTAAATCCACACACGGCACCGCACACCATCCACATACAACCCCTCACATTACTTAGCATAAATACATAACAGCGAATTCGAGATATTTGAATTCACGATTATGAACTTTCGCTATTTCAAAACTTTGACTCTATAGTCTTGAGATACTGAAATTCAACATTTCAGTATTTCGAGATTATAAATTGTTTTGATATATATATATATATATATATATATATATATATATATATATATATATATATATATCAGTATATATCTATTTGACACTACATAGCGATAGCTATACAATGTATGTGAGAGAGAGATAGTGACAGATGTATATGTATATATGTCTGTATGATTAGACATATCTATACATAAAAGGTAATTTTGATGAAGGGGCAACAGAATTGTGCTCATTTTAAGTAAGTGTATGGGCATGTCCAGTGGTGCTGTCAGTACTTATAAAGTGACTCTTGGCCACACCTACCTGTTCTCCAGTCTGGGATTTTGTGTGTTACAGACAATGACATCTGTCCCTATTTCTGCAGTACAGCACTTCACTCATAATGTCCGTGGCATTCCCCAGCTGTCTGCTGTATTTAACATGTGACTGAGGTTCATAATGTTACACCACACAAAGACTTAGTCTGTGATAACACCAACATAATAATACCTCACATGCAAAAGATGTGACTACTTCTAGATTATAACCATCAATACCATTACCCATGCTAATTTCCCTAGTCCACTGAGCCACAAAGGCTGCCAGAAAGGGTGAAGTCATTCATCACATAATCAACAACATAAATATGTATGTTGTTATTCCTGCATTACGGGTGACATACAATGTGCAATCGAGATCTATGTTACAGCCCTGAGATTGCCTGGTCTGCTGATATACCATTTCTGAGTTACTGTTAAAGCAGTTATATGGGACCATTGCTGTGTTGGGGGTGGGGAAACAACAGCACATGGTTTGCTGGGATTGACAGTAGTCCAAATATCATGAGACCCCACTATTTAACATCTACCTTGACTAATGTAGTGAATATTCCAACCATGAGGCCTAGTGATTATTAAGAAACACATACTATTTGACTGGGTATCTGTGGTACCATGTGGATGTTACTTCTGTCCACATATCTCACTATATTTCCTTGCCTAAATACAGCAGATCCATGCATATGATACCATATTATAGTAATCCTTACAAGTAGTGTGTAGGTTAGAAACTTACCTTGCAAATGCAGCAGTTGACAGGACTGTAGTTCAGGGCTGACTCTGTATGATACAAGCAGTACAAAGCCAGTACATGGATAGGAACAGGTTGTGTGGGTTGCCTGGCATCAACAGTTTTAATATATGTATGTGAGTAGGAGCAAGGTGTCAGTCCCTAGGGCCCTATGTTGTCATTTAATGTGCTATGTGTTGTCTCTTAGCCAAAGCCTGGGCATACTGGGCATGCTTACATCTGGCAACAGTGACATCATCAAGGTGGTTCCTCCTCTGAGTCCTCTTGTGATTGTGGCTGTGGTGACCTAGATACTGGTGGGAGGCTGTGTATACCTTCCCTTTGCTGATCCTGCTGGAACTATTTCCACAGGATCATATTGTGTAGCATGGCACATACTGTGAACATATGTGCACATGTGGCTGGAAAGTACTGCAGGGCTCCACCAGATATATAGCAGCACTTAAACTGTGACTTCAGAAGCCCAAATACATGCTCTGTGATGTTCCTAGTTTGTGTGTGTGCCTCATTATGGTGTTCTTACATGGGTGTGCATTTGTGATGGGTGTTATCATCCATGGTTCCAACACGTAGTCAGCATCCCCCAGTAAATGGCCATGTGGAATGTCCCCCCAACAAAGATCTGGTACAGCTGTGATGCATGCCAGATATGGGAGTCGAGATAACTGCCAGGGCTACCAGCACACGCATTCATGATAATTCCCTGTGCACTGCACACGACCTGACAAATGATGGAGTGGTACCCCCTGAAATTGATGTAGATTCTACAATCCTCACCAGATGGTGACTTGATGTGTATATGAGCATAATCTATGGCACCCAGTAACTTAGGATAATGTCCTACATGGTAGAAGTGTTGCATATTATTGGCCCTCACCTCAGCGGTAACGGGAAAATAAATGTGCTCACTGGCATGTGGTAGCATGGCATGCAAAAACTGGCTGAGTACCCTGGATGCTGATGCTTGTGAGACTCCCATCACACCCCCAGTTGGTCTTTGCAAAGAGCCTGTTTCTAGTATCCTAAGGGCTAAACATATCTTTGTTTCCACTGGGATGGCTTCCCCTCTGTTAGCTCTGTGTCTGAGTTGAGGGCGGCAAAGCTCAGTGAGTTCTTGAAGTATGTCCTTGTCCACCCTGTAATGCTCTACAATCTCCAGCTCATGTAGCTCCTGGAAGGTTACCCTGGGCCTGAACACTCTTCTCCTTCTCAGTCTATGCCTATTGTCAGCAGCAGCAGCAGCTGCAGCACTGACTTCAGCATCTAGCACATACAGATGTAAGAGGCCTGCAGCAGCCCCTAGCATTATCTCAGTTAAAATTCTCAAGTCTGTACTCTCATGGTGCGGAGTATGGGGAAAAAATCAGACTGTAGGGTGTATGCATACTTTATAGTGTTCTGCTGTAGGTGCTGACTGTGTGATTGGTTATCTATGATGCATTTCATCTGCCTAGTATATCATTAACATCATTTAATTGCCCTAGTTTACGTTAAACATGGGTCAAAACTAATCAATATGTGATTGGCATTAACATAAACTCAGTACTGTGGGGTGCTGCACAAACACATGCCCCATAGGTAAACAAAGCTTAGCACTTAGTGTACACCCCCCCCCCAGACTTCCAGACTCAGCAAAGTGGTGCACCATGCAAACATACAAAAACATGCGCCCCTTAGCTAAACAAAGCTTAGAAGTTAGTGCACACCCCCCCAAAGGACACAATCAGCATGGTGGCATGCCACATAAACCGGCACAGCTAAGTTGAAATAAGCTTATCCGTCATTGGACATACCCTCCTCTGATGTCAGATACCTTCTCTGTAAACAGCAACATGGTTCTCTGAAGGGGATATGCTGACACCATTACCCCTTTGTGCTTTTTAGTAACTCCATCTAATTTGCATAGGGATCCATGCTCACAGCCTGGAAACTACACACTTCATAGCCATAACACATTAGCAATATCACCAATGCACCATTTTAGATTCTCCACGCAAGGTCATGTAATATCAATGGCTCGAATGCTATACTGAATAATCAAACTACATGAACTATATATGCTGTGATCCATTGTTTCACTATTAGCAACATTAATATTATGATCCACTCTGTCGTTATATCCTAAAATAAGCTTGTACACCCCCATAGTCCTTTTGGACAAGCAGTCATGCCTTTGATATTTATTCCATCATTAACAACAATTGGGAGCTAATTAGGAATGACACAACAGTCCGACAGAAACTCCAAGAGACACCCGAGTGGTTTTTAAACAGGGTCAGAACTTAAAAAACATATTTGAGAAAAATTATTGAGTTTTCTTGTCTAGGAAAGGGATTTTTAAATGCAACATGTGCCACTACTGCAAACATATGGATATAAGACAGACTTTCAAGATTAGAGGGCAGAAATATTGTACCCATTTCAAACTTAATTGTTATTCCAAGTCTGTGGCATATGTGGCACAATGTCAGCAATGTCCCGCATTTCATATTGGGAAAACCGATAGAAGATTTAAAGAGTGAGCCTATGAACATTTATACCAAATTAGTAGTTTAAGCAAGAAAAAGCCCTAGCCAGACATATTAGAGAATTTACAGATCATAATTTCAAGTTCAGAGCAATAGATAGTGTTCAATCGGATGGCAGAGGGTGCCTAGATTCACTCCTTTTAGAGAGATTGGAACTGATTTGGCAGCTTCGTACTAATGCTCGCCACTACCCAGGTTTAAACGTGATTTATTCTATACTCTGTATTTTAAAATTAAGAAGTTTGATGAGATGTTTCCTTTGTATCCCTTTTAGTAGATTTTGGACAGTTTTACATTTATATTTACTGTATATATATATATATATATATATATATATATATATATATATATGGTTTTTTATTTACTACTTTCTTGGGTTGATACAATTAGCAGTTGGGATACTTTTATTAGTACATAATTAGTGTATGTTGTGCTGCATTAGAATGTTACAGGCAAATATTTAGAACTGTTCTCAGGTACTACGGGGCTAATTTCAGTGGAAATTTATGCGCTTTATTGGTTGTTGTGAGCACATGGTTTAATATAAAAGTTGTATTTTCCATTCTAATTTTATCTGAAGAAGTCCCACAACTGTGTGGGATGAAAAGCGCTTAATAAAACACTTGGATTTTAGCGTGGTCTTTGGAGTTCTGGCGTTTTTTGATTCCATTGCGGCTTGTTGCTTTTTTACCAGTTGGTGTGAGAGTGTAGATGTATAAGACGCACCTTACATTGATCAGTTATCTAGATGTGACTATGTTGCAGTGCCAAACCACTTCACAACTGAGTCATGATAAAAGGCAAATTATTATCCCAGGAATAAAAATTCAAAATGGTATATTCCAAGGAGATTCTTTGTTAGTACTGTTTTTTTTTTTTTTTTTTTTTTTTTTGCTTTGACTTTAATCAATTAATAGATTAGGCTATGGCTACAATAGTCATATCTGAAGACATGTTATCCACTTTTTGCAGATAATTTCAATTTGCATAATGTATCAGACAATAACCTAAAACTGCAACAACACAAGAGTAAAACTTTTTTCATGCAATAAAAGAATAACATTTGGTGTTGATAAATGTGGAAAAGGAATATTTATTGCAGGATAGCTAAAACACCAAGAAAGTGTCAGTCTAAGCAGAAATGTAACATAAAGGGACGTGTTCATGAGAGTGTCCATAAATATTTAGAAAGAGATGAACAGTAAGCAATAAAACATGAACAAATGAGAACAAAGATTAATAAGAAATATTTCCGAAGACTAAAGCTAATATTGAAAACTGATCTAGGAATAAGGAGCAATCACCCAGCTTGGTCTTTTTGTTCAACCTTACTGCATTGGTGTGATTCACTAGCCTTGAAAAGCATTGGACTAGTCAGACCAGAAAGCAAGAAAAATGCTTCATGCTAATAAAATGATATGGAAATATAAGTGGATGGCAAGATTATATATCACTCGGTCTGAAGTAGGTATGGACCTCCTTAAAGTACTCTGTATGTGCAAGTCTGCAGTCATAGGACTGAATACATATTTGCTAACATCTTCAAATCCAAACATCGTAAAAGTTTTACTCCATGAAGGAAAGAAGTCTAAGATAACATATTCTGCTCAGATTAGTAGAATCACTTCAGAAATGAGTGAGAGGGAAAATCAAACCAGAAGCAGATGAAATCTGACAGCAGCAGAAAGTGAAAAAGAAATGTAAAGAGCAGGACAAGAGAAAAAGGAAAGAAAACTGGAAAGCTCATAGTTAAAGGAATAAATAAACAGCTCCTGAAATAACCACATGTCACTCAAGATTTGATGCATGATTGGTTAAGGAGGTAAATTTAAACCAAACGATAAAAGGTTAATAATGGAAGATCAAGATAGTGGGCTGTACACATACAAAGTCGATAGAGAAAGTGAGAGATACAGACAAATGCAGGTTCTGAGAACTAGGAACAATTGCACATCTTGTTGCTGACTGCAATATACTCACGGCTGAGGATGTGTATATTGAAAGGCAATACAATGTGACAATGCCTGCAGTGGGGATAGTGCAAACACTAACGTACAAGTAGCTGAGAAGCATTAGAAACATGGAACAAAATGCATTATTGAAAATAAAGAAGTATTGATCACATGGGATCATTCAGTACCAAACGTTAATAAAGCAGAAGTAAGAAAAACAGATACAGTAGTCAGAAAATAAAAAGATATAAGTATTACTATATCATTAAAATAGCTATATTTGGAGATTATAATGTCATATGTACAGAGGAAGACACAAAAGTCATAAATACCAGAATATCCACGCAAAAGCTAGAACAGTACAGGGTAAAGACACCCTGTTTGTTCACAGTCGTAGGAGCAATACAGGTAATAAAAAAATAATTTTCAGGTGAACTTAAACATGTAGAGGCAATTTTGGTACATTGCATGAGCTGAGAAGAGCACTTCTGGCAAACATCAAAGATGAAGAAATACTAATCTCATGAACTTTAATTGTACCTTGACTCAGGAATGTGTAACATTCCTCTCAAATTATTACCAACCTGAATTGTTAAGAGAAATTAAAAAAGAAATAAATAAACGTTAATATGGACAAATATCTAAAATGACCACACCCCTCTGCAGTGAAACATTCCTGACTATAATGCTGCAGTGTATGAGCCACTCTGCCAGTTTTTGTCTTCACCCAGCTCTCATGAAGGTACATAGCTATGTGTGAGAGACGTTAACAGCCACAGCATGTAAGAAGACATCATTTGTCTGAAATGTCTAATCAAAATTTTGTTACACTTAAGTGTAATGACAATCTGAGCATCTCTTGCTTTAGCACAGTTAAGGTACGATTCATATAAGCTATTTGTGGTCATGTAAGATAGCCTTAAATAAACTTATGTAAATGAAAGATTAATAAGATTCTAGTGAGAAGTAATAAAGAACTTATTATGCTAATATGGTCCCTTACTGACTGTAATTCATAGTTATTTCCTGATGAGCTTCCTTAGACCCAAATTTGTGTTATAAAAGTTAGAATTTGCATTTAGTGAAGATGCTTGCTTTTCCTGGTCTGAGCTGCTTATCTTGGTCAAGCCAAAACTGCAGGTGGCCAATGGAACTTCCCAACCAAGAATGTGAAGATACAAGCAAAGAATAATTCATTACAGTTCTGATAATCAGGAAAGTCTTCAAAGGTTTAGAGTTGCCAGGGACATTTGATGGACTTTAGTGAGCATGTGTGATCCACAGATAGAAATTGGGGGAAAAGAATGGACTTCCACAGGAACCTTCCAGAGACAGACTGGGTAAACTTTGGGTATTACTCAGGTTTCTGCCTTGAGTACACTTTGGCAGTTCCTCAGTATATACTTTTTGCATGTGTCGATCAGTACATTTATTTCCTGATGTCACCTCAGGACTGGGCTCAATGCCTTTTATAGGGGTGGCACATTTTCCTGAGGTGCATGGTGTGAGAGACTGCATTCATATTGCTATTAAGATCCCATCAGATCCATGGCAGGAGCAGTACCACAATAGGAAGGGCAGCCATTCCATTGACTGCAAGGCAGTCTACGATGCATGGGGTGTGCATCCAAAACTTGTTGGCGCAGCATGCAGGCAGTGGCCATGATTCCCATACTTGGCATACAAGCTCACTCTACTGCCTCTTTCTGCATGGTAGGATGCCACATGGCTGCCTTGTTATTAAGTGGAAATTTTAATATTAATTATAAAATTAGCCAATGCTTAGTAATATGTATTGTTTATTACTAAACTGCTCATCCTTTGTGTTGTCACTTCCATTCTTTTTCTCTTCTTTGCATGTGTTTTCTAGGTGATGCAACCTACTTCTTAGAACCCTGGCTCATAACTTGTGAGGAATCTGATGGGAGCTGCAGGGGAAAGTTATAAATCTGTCTTGTCATAGATGCATTCAAAAATTATCATTGACAACCTTTAGCCTGGTTAAAGCCAAGCCTGTTTCTGTTACCTGCATGAGTTTGGAGGTGCCCTCCAGTATGACCATGCATACTGTATTTTTAATGGTTACCACATCTTGCATTCTGCAAATATGATTATGTCCTGGTATGGTGGTGAAATGTCCTGTGATGTCACTGTTGTTCTCAGCATAGGTCATACGCAATCAATGATAGTGTTAGTGGCAATCGGCAGCAGTAGAAAGGGATCTCATGTGGTAAGCTCATGCATGTATAAAGCTGCACAAGTAAACTGAAAGCACCTAGTTCACAGCTATGGAGCACTACATTCAGGTTAATGCTTCCTCAGTATAATATCACATATAGAATAGTTGATGTATGGAGTGCTTTGTGTGCTATATGCTGTTGGGTGCATGACCTATTGTCACTGCTCATCAAACAGTACTTTTTAAGCTTTAAATATTTTTTAGTTATCCTCCATGCTGACTAGAATCAAACCTCAGTATTCTACCAGTAGAATGCACTAAAATACTTAATCCATTTACCCCATTTTTTAAATTAACTGCAACGTACCACTTGAACTACTGCTCATCCTGAACTAACTGAAAACACAATGTCTCTGGCAAAAACAGGTCACAATAATCAAGAACCATCAAAAGGACTGCATAAAAATGTAAGCTTACCACATGAGATTATATGCTTGCAATCACCTGTAAAAGTGTCTCTTCTAGTGTTTAACTAAGATTGTTTTGAAATGTGCATGATTTGAGAGGACTTAAAACCCCTACATAAATACCTCCCACCCTCCAAGGATATTTTATTCAAACCATCCCCACTATAGTCACTGTGCACATCTCCAGTATAATCTGTATATGACTAGCACAAGGATTAATATGACATACTGAGCACAGTTTTTTTTCTCTACTTTCTTAATCCTACATACACTTGCAAATATATACTTATATTTTCTCTTTTTTACATTTTAAACATTAATACATATTAAATAACATCCCACATATAGCAATTTTAAAACCAGCTTTTTCTTTGTGCAAACACAACCTCAAAGGCTGCACAGTACTCTTCTCCTTACCTGCATTAATCTGAAGATTTCTAATAGTTTTTAGAGTTGCAAGTTCTCCCACTGTGGAATTCAACCTGCTGTGTTCCATCTTCCCTATGCTTGATTTCCACTCCATTCCCCTACCCTACCACCAATTCTCACCCACTCCCACTGCATTTACTTTCATACTCATGTAGCACAACCCACTACACCCTTAGTTAACCAGTCTCCAGTAAAACTCTACCCACCCATAAAAACAAACTAGCCTGCTACCTCCTGTCTCCACATTAATCTCCAAAGCTTTTTCCTCAACCTACACTTTCAAAATCCATTCCACTAATACCTTTTTCTACCAACTCTAGACATACACCAAATCCTCCTCCATCTCTATCCCCACACCACTATTTACCAACTATAGCCTATCTTCATAGCTAATAAATATACCACTGCAATGAACAAACAACTACAACTTTCTCATTCAAGAATGCATTATTCACGTTACCCAATCTTACGCCACATCAATAGGTATTTCAATTACTAGGAAGTACTTACTATATCTTATACTGCATTCTAGAACACAACTTTCTTATGCAACCACCGTAACTATTCTTATCCTGTTCACATAAATCACAACTTTAGAATGCCACATATGCCCTCTTAATTTCCCTCCCAGAAACCCTCAAATACATCAGTTCTTACATCATATTTTTCAATGGTATCTCCCTAAGTGTTTCTACATCCACTACTAAATACACACACCTTGGCATCAGAATCCATCACCTCCATACTTTACTAAAACCTAAATATTTCTACTTATATCTGCATAATACAGCTAAACTTTTGCAAAGTGGTGATATCCGCAATAACCATGGCGCACACAGTAATACTCAACCAGAAGCAACCCCTCAATCTCACCTCACCCAACTCCTTTCCCAAACCACAAATCAGACCAAAATCTTTTACTCCTAAACATAAGCCTTCAAAGCATATGCAACAAAACCCAAAACATTCATACATTCTGCTGACATTCTAACCCTGCAAAGCTATTGCAACTGATACCGAGCTAAGGCCAGAAATAATTACTAATGAAATAATCCCCCCTAGATACAACATAATCCAAATAGGCAGACTAAAAAAAAGAGGAGTTGGACTAGTAATATTCTTTAAGAATACCATAGAACTAATGTAACATATCTAAAATGCACGAGAATTTCAAAAGCCGAAATCTTTATTGCCTACCTCAAACTCAATAATAGCAAATCTGTCTGCCTAATAGGACTTTACGTCCCCCAGGAAACAATGTAGCTACAAATGAAGAATAAATCGATAAATAAATATAAATAAAAAGACTGTAATCTTAGGCAACATAAACATTGACTGCAAACACAGAATGAATACAACACCTGACCTAAACCTATTTGGGTTCTTGCAAATAATAAATATTACTACCAGAACCCACATAAAACAAGTAATGAAACCACACTGCGTTGGGTTCTTGTAAATAAACCTCACATAAATGACAGTGGAACTTTATACTAGATAGTATTAGTGACCATCTACCTACCTATGCCATTAGACATTAGTTAAACATTCAAAGGCAAGTAGCATACAAACAAGTATGTAACTTGCATAATTTCAACCTCAAATTCTTTACAACACTGAAACAACATAATTGGAACTGTCTAAAAAAACCTTACCACTAGATGAAGCAGTTACTCACTTTTAACATATCTGATTCCTTACCATACTGACAAACAAGTTGACTCAAAAATAAGAGAGCTAAATTCGTGCTAGCTAAGCACTAACAGTCAATGACTGAAAAAAGAGACAATGCCTGGGACACATATACAAAAAAAAAATAACTCGAACATCCCTACACAATTATAGCTATCTCAGGAATCTCACAAAAAGCAGATACTTATTGACAAGAAAACATATTTTATTGACCTACAAAATTCTCACCAAAATCATTAACTTTTCTAACAGTCCTTAAAGTCACTGGTCATCCTTGGACAGATTGCTATCCTACCTCATAATAACAAGATTGGTAATACAACAACTCAATTCACCACCGACTTTGTAAACTTTCAGCAGTAACCAATCAGTACTCCTCATTACCCACACTATTTCCCACCCCCACACCACCAACATGATACTCTTTAAACTTGATAGTGTTCCCACCTCAGCAATAAAAAAAAATACCTACTAAAACTAAAACTAACCAAACGTGCTCCCAAAAAAAGAGATTCTTTTCACCCCTAAAACTACTTGGATCAAAACAAATCAGTCCATATTCTAGCTGCCATAAAATCTAAAATAGAACTTGTAAAACAAGCCAAACTCCTTGATATATTACTCAGTGATAGTCTTAAGTATGATCAACATATACTACTAGCCCTCAAAAAGACAAACTGGAAACAAGGATCCCTCTCCATAGCCAAAAATTCCTTACTGATGACTCCAGGAAAACCATGGCACAAACATATCTGCACTTAACAAACATTAATACAACCATAAGAAAGAAACTAGAGATGGCCTATAACAGAATCACAAAATTTGCAACTAATAACTTCGACAAAACCCACTACTGCACAGTTCCAAAAGGCATTAACTAGCTAGAACATACAAACTACTTGTACTACTCTTAACTTACCACCACCCAAAATTCATAAACTTCCTAGAAAACCATACAACTCTAAAAGGAATACTACAACCCCAGACCACTAACTGATTCTTATAGACCAACAAGAAAGCTCTATTATCCATCACAAGATCTAATAAGAGTAAAGGTGTTTCATTATACTCTAAACAAGGTTGCAAAAACCTGAAACAATATCTCCCCTGAAATAAGACAGATAGACACGAAAAATAGCTTTAAAGTGTCACTGAAGAACCCACTACTAAACACCTGGCTGTACTCTAGCACTACTCCAAGCTCAACCCCCAGAACTTAGCCACAGTCCACCCGATTACACTCTGTAAACTCTGTTTCTTTACTACATCTTGCACACAATTTCTTTCTTTGACATTACTATAAATACAATATACTAATACCAAAATGGGCCTCTATTACATGCTTTACACTCCAGCCCACAACCAACTTATTCTCCCCATAAGAATTAGCCTTCCAGGTAACCACTGATACATCCATTGCTTTTCTACATGCTTTTACCTTTATCCCACCCTCTACATATTAAGAATCCTACTAAAATTCTTCTTACTTTAATTAGATCCTCAAGCATAATCATTTCACTTCCTGTATTATCCATCTTTACATAGTCTAACTAAAGAGCTGACTAGATAATTTAAAGCTACCCTTAAATGCCAAATCTCTCTGTAATCAACTGGCTCATGTTTCAATAATTCAAATGTGTATGGAAGGTGCTCTGCATTATCATATGTAGTGCGATATTAGTAACTAAGAAAATCCATCCACAACAACCAAAACTGAATACAAAACAAACTTGCAGTTGTCAGAAGAGTAGAAATATCTTAAAGTTAATGAACACTTTCATCCACTATCACATATTGTGAAAGTCATCAAATAAAACCTCTCATTCAACTTTCTTCAATATAATATACTGCACTGCCATCTTGTGGCTTAAAATATAATTAAATTAACAATAAATATAACACATTGTAATGCCAAAGTTCATTTCTTAAATTAATCAGTACAAAACTACTTTAAAAGTAAAAATATTACAAACTTGTAATGCTAAAATATTTAAATAACCCACCCATTCTCAGACATAAATGATGTACACACATTCCCTGTTGATTACTGCACTAAATATGTGCCCTTTTAATCAATAATAAACTACTGATAGATTAACGTAATGTGTCATCATATTAACTACTGGTTAGAGGATATAACTACTAATTATAGATTGTATGGTATGACTTTAGAGTTTCTGGGAGTGGACAAACCTGTGATATCAAACATTTTTGGTGTCCCTAAGGTGCACAAGTTGGTGAATGAACCTCTACTTCATCATAATGTAGCAGTGAACAGTTTGAAGATTGGCTGAATTTGTGGATTTTACTTTAAAAATCTTTTTTTGATGACACATCGTATGTGTTAAAGGACACTTGGCACTTTTTGAATGAGCTGCACCATGTTCATTTTGATAGGGGAGTGATTCTTTTTAGTCATTGATGTGAAAGATTTATTTGTAGTGATTCCTCATCAGAAGGGTTTGCAATGGATTCATGAAGCTTAGACAATTGATTATGAATTATCTCACAATACTATTAATTTGGTTGTTGAAGCCATGGAAATTGTACTGATAAACAATTTTTTTTAATCTAAATATTTTAAACATAATTTAGGAGCTGCTATGGGAGCATCAGCAGCTCCAGTTTTTGCTAACATCATTTATGGTGGTGGGAAAAAATGTTTGCATTTTATTCTGTTTATGCTAGTAGTATGAAAATGTATTTGAGGTTTTTGGATGATTGGATAGGTAATCCTGACAAAGTAGATGAATGTTTGAATTATATCAAGAGTACTACTTCATTTTTGATTTTTAAAGGGCAGTGTAGTGATACCAAAATCAACTTTCTGGATGTTACAGTTATTAAGGAGGCTGTTTATCATCAACAATATATATTTAAAAGACTTTTTCTAGCAGCTTATTACATTATAATAGTCATCACCCTCTTTGGCAGAAGAGAAATGTTGTTAAAAGTCAGTTTATAATGTTGTCACATTTGATCACTGATGAACTTAAGTTTGGTGATGAAGTGAACATTTTAAGTAGAATGTTTCAGGACAGACATCACCCTATATATTTTTTAAGAGGTTTAAAGGGAGAGGTAATTAAAAACAGACTTTTCTGTTCTAGACCTATTTTAAGATGGTCTCATTGTTCTGGAGTTTAGGTGTAGTATTGCTACGCTGTTGATGAGAAAAATAATTTTGAGGCACCTAGGGTCAATTAATTCCCTAGGGTACTGGTGTGTGACTTCAGCATTGCCACCATGCATAGTAAAGCTATTTTACAAAGGAACTGGCTTTGTTTCATTACAGCACAGGATTTCAACACTGTTTTGGGTAATGGTCTCAGTTTGGTGTTCAGAAAAGGGACAGATTTGAAGAAGATATTTGTGAAAGGTTGCAATAGGAAATTGAACGATAATTTGGCCTTGAAATGTCAAAATTTGGGGCACGTGGCCAATGTAGGTTTATTTTTAAAGGGGTGAATTTCATTGTAGGTAATTGTTTTTTTTTAAACCGGTTTACCCCAGTGGGAGATTTAATTGTAACACTAAAGGGGTGATTTATTTGGCACAGCAGTTCATCTCCAGCTTTTTATGTTGGTAAAAGGGTGAGGGCATTAAAAACTAGAATATACCAGCATATATATGCTATCAACAAAAGGGACACCAATAGTGTATTATATGTCAGAATTTTAAGAAATTCATGTTATTTTGATTTGGAAAAGGTCTTTCAATTTTAGAGAGGTGGTAACTGGGAAGCATATGTTGAGAAACAAGATGACAGTGTGATATTATTATATTTAATATAATATATAACTCACTGTGTTGTCAATTTTATGTTATACTTTTTCTGTTATGTAATATATTTGTTCTTTTCTTTGGATCTTTTCTCCCTGAGCCTCCTCTGAAAATGAAAGAAGCTTTAGTTAGAATTTCATGGAAAACAAAGATAAATCAATAATATATATATATATATATATATATATATATATATATATATATATATTATAAGATTTATCCCTGACTGTTCACTGAGACCTGTGCATTTAGTAGAATAGGCATCATATAGAGAATATGTACAATTTCCACTATTTTGTTGAATGTTTTGTTTAGGGACTGTATCTAAGTGCACATTATGCTTCTGCTGTAAAGTTCAGTAATGTAAAATTAGCATTGGTATTCCAGTACTTAACAGAACTGATGAACTGCTGCTCTATTCCAATTTGCATTTTTTGTGAGAAGATGTCATGCAGAGGCAAGGAAACTCTATGACATTTACTTATTTATAATATGTGCTTCTCCCCTCTTAATTCTGTTAGCTAAGATTTATTTTATTATTTTTACAGTAAGGTACTGCACAACATATTATAATCTCCGTTTTAGACAACCATACAATAGCAGCAATCATCATTTGTGCAGTACTGAGGCTAAAATGACAAAAGTCCTAGTATCGAAGGCAGAATGACTGTTACTCATGTAATTATATTTTTCCCACTGTGTGTTAGGCTGCTAACAGTGTCTATTTATTTCTCCTCACATCCAATTTTATGGATTTATTTTTATTTGTTTATCATAGGTTCATAAGTAACTACTAGTCTTGCTACCCTTGTAGTCCAATTTAAACCTAGACAATTTCCCTTTTTACGCTCAAAAAAACCTATTTCATTTAGTTAAAGATTGGCCTTACCCATCCCACGGTCAGTAATTATATATTACGCCTAGCGAGAATAAGTAGGATCATACCATAGATAATTTGGGGGAGACCCATGCATGGGATAAAGCATTAGGAGCTGCATCTGTCCATTAGTGGTACAAGGGTAGTCCTGGGTTAAATCTTCTGTTTCCCGTCCATAGATCTAAGTTGAACTTGAAAATCAACAGGGATGAATTTTGTTTTATGTGGATGGAAAGTCTGTTCCATAGAAGTGGTATCCTCTGCAAAATATACCTGTCCCTCCAAGCCATTCTATTGATGTTGCACAGCATCACTTGTGCAACTGTCAGCATTATCATTACTCATCTTACACATACTGAATGAGCCTTTTGTGGTGTTAGACATTGCAGTCTGCAACGTATCCTCCAACTTTCTTGACACAGTTGACTTTTCTTTGTCTTTTAAGCAACACCATTAGTTAAAAAACTACATGCAGATCGAAAAGCCTGTTAGTACTGAAGTACATTGTACACCTTCACTTCCCCTTTACTACTTCATTCATGCACACAAGCACACACATACATGTGCATTCATGGATCTACTTCATGTGACTGAAAACTCAAAATACTGACTTTCATTTGACTGAGACCACAATACCTAATTTTCAAAATACTGAAAACTCACTTGATTGAGTCTCATTACACTGAAAGCTTTCAATGCTGAATTTTGATATTCTGTTCCATGCTGAATGCATCTAAAACAAAATTAAGTTTTATAAAGATAAAAACATACATTTTTACTGCTACACACTTGCTAATATGACTCACCGGGAACTGGCCATGGTACAGGAGTTGTAGGATCCCTGAATGCAAGTAGAAAAGTCCAGACTGTGGCACACACACCCCATCAGAAGAGCAGGCCAAGGTAATATTAAAACGCAATGCTCATTTTCTCACTCTTCCACAGCTACTTTAACATTTCTGGTGCTTCAAGTAAATACAACTTTTCATGTACCACTCCAAAAATAAGATTCTTTCTTCTGTTAAATATATATACCCCAACCATGTTTGGTTCTGTGTCATTTTGTCATCTCTTACATTGTGTCTATACAAATACACCTCCACTCCTGCATGTAAGCTATTTGGCTTCCTCATAGACTATTCCTACAATAGGAAGTAAGAATTTTATTTGACACATAGAGGAGGGTATATTAATCATTTTAATCTGTTATCCAGTGCCACTGCAACATGATACCCATGTTATCAGCCCCATTCTTTGTATGGCTGTGAACACATAAGTTTGTATAATCTTAACTAGATTAGTTTATGTATGTATATCTATAATCTCTCTCTCTCTATCTGTCTCTCTATAGATAGATAGGTATATATAGATATCTATAATAAAATTACAATGAGTCCAAGGGTGCACTGAAAAGTATCACCATATAAACAAATGTATCCAGCTTATGAGATTATCAAGTTGCAATGACAGTTTATTACATGCCTTCTCCAAAACAAAACACAGGCTGTGGTCTTGCCATTAAAGGTCTCATCAGTTTGAATGCATTTAACAAAACCATACAGTCACTTAAATATTTCAGATCAGAATCATGTGACTTTACAGACAGGATAATCCCCCCAAATTTTAAAAATTGCATCAGTAAACATCTATAGTTTCACCAGTTCGGTCACTGGTTAACAGCAGCAGAGGTATCATATATATTATTTTGTAATAATAGGCAATCTAATTTAGGGTAAGAACAAGTGGCTTAACAAATAACAAATAAAAAAAATACATTAGTTTGACTCATGATACTTAGGTAAACTACCATTACATATGCTCATTTAAGCCAGGAAAATAGAGTTCATCAAGATTCACTACCCACATTTTCTACTTCCTTTTAGGTTGTCTCTGTCTTGGAGATGCACAAGGGACTATATTCATGTCAATTCTATTAAAACCTGTAAATAAGAAGGTTGCCTTATTTATGAGGTAATGTAAGTTTGTAAAAATGTTCTTTATTTACAGCACCTGATATCATTAAGATGATATCTTCTGTTTCTAACAGAACTGGTTCCACCCCACATTGAAAGTGCTACATCAGCAGATACCCATATGTATCATCCATTCTGTTAAGAATGTTGTGATGTGAATATCCCACCACTACCAAGCAATATATGATGACCCTCCACCTCTTCCAGGCTAGTAATCAAGGAGCCTTAGTCCTCACCATTGGCACCTGTGGGTAATGTTCACTGGGAGGATAACACATACACACACACACTATTTCCAGATGCAGCTCTCTGCATCAAGTGCAGTTTCTCTAAAGATCACACAGAGATCACAGTCAATCCGGGGCTGTTTTCTCCCTCTTTCTCCAGATCCCCAAAAAGACTCCCCACTGGCATAGCTATAGAGATGAGATCTCAGCTGAGTGTCCAAGCTAAGGCCGCCAGCACCCTCTCTGTCCAACCAGTGCTTTGTGCCCTTGCCCACGTAGCAGACACACATACTCTCTGAGATTTGATTTTTACACACACACACACACACACACACACACACACACACACACACACACACACACACACATATGAATGCAGACCCACCTGGGAAAGGCTGGCGCAGGTTTACTAGATATGCCCTCTTCTGCTCAGACTATAAGGTAGTTATGACTCCATGACTCCACCAGACACTCCTGCCAGCTACCTTAAGGCTCTTCCAAGGGTACCCTATATACTGTGTGAAATTAATATTAGTAAAAATGGTAGTTTGACCAAGAGTAAGGCTGTTAGGAGTGGCCCACGCAGTATCACTAAATAAATATGCAGTTACTCTCAAAACTTAAATATACCTACAAAGATCAGCCACAATGAAAAGTTTAAATATATTTAATAATAATAAAAGAACAAGGGAGTACTAAGTATATATTCACAGTGACATCAGAGTTCAAATCACATGAAATATTTAAAACCACAAGGACAGGCTCAGACAAATAAAGAAAAACAATATCTAAGCTGAGCTTCACTATATTCCTGACTGTATCTAAGAGAATTATACTATTCCCTAATAACTTACATAATAGAGCAAGGCAGATGATGTGAATGGTTCTTCTTGTTTTTAGACTCAAGACAGAATACAGAATGCTCTGTTTTACTAAGAGACTTCTCAAAACAATATCTAAAATATTGCTACTGAAATAGCTTGCAGAATGACATAATTTCTGGTCATCTGACTTGTAGTTCCCATGCAAACACCCCGTTACTGGAAGCTGGCAGGACTTAGCACCTACCTATAAAAATACACACGCAAGGGCTTTTACTCAGATCTTTGGCAGATGCTTGAAGTCATAAAACAATTGCATACTTCCACACTTCCAGAGTAGTAATTAGTTCACCTCCAAAGACAATACAGAAAACTTCCGAGTACAGAGTTTGTGTCTCAGTCTGCATTGAAACATGTGAGATAGCATCTTTATGGCCTAGCCTATAAAGTGATTTAATTTCAGATTTTTTTTTTAGTTTTTTTTTAAAGTTGGCTGGACTGAGGTTAACCTCCTATCCACCAGTTTCCTCTGTTAAAACATATACATTTAAATGGTTACAATAGTGCAAGCGCATTTCTGTTCTCTATCCAGTAGGGCACACTGTAGATACATTTCAAGCACAATCACTTTACAAATACCTTTTCAACACAAATGTGTGCACAAGTCATCTTTTATGCCATACAGTTCTAATACTTTTGTATAAATCAGTTTGATATTCACAAATGACATATAATTCTTTACAAAATCTTAGTTAGTTGTGCTGATAGTACCTGCTTTTATCACACCTCTCCCCCCTTCGGAGAGTCAGACTAGTTTTTCAAGTGACCCTTGAGCAATGTGGCTTGAGAGAAATACACCTGTTTGGGAATATATTACCACATTCCCTGTCTTGAGATTTCATCTGTCTTTGCATTGCTGAGCCCACTGCAGTGCTGCACTGCCATATCATAAGCCTGCAACCCAAGGGTCCACCATAGTAACTTGGGATTGTTCTGGCTGGCTGGCTGTAGTCATGGACCCCCCTCAGTCTCCTCCAGCCTTCTACTGCAAATACTTAGCACAAGGGCCTCCCTATCATGGTAAGCTTTCATGATGTCAACATGGTACAGTTTGTGCCCCTGCCTCCTGCCTAGCAGTTATACCATGTAGTTAACATCACTGACCTTCCTTACCACTTTTAAGGGTCCCCTCTCAAGCTGCCTGCAGCTTACTGTGTATGACAGGCATGAGAACCATAACCTGCTGACACACGACATACTCTCTGGTTCGAGAATCCCTGTAATACCAGACCTTTTTCTGCTTTTGGGCTCCTTTCAGGTTCTCTTGGGCCAAGCCCATGAGTTCCCTGAGCCATGTCAACAGGTTTAGGACATATGTCACAACAGACTCCTTGTGGGACTCACACTTACCTCCCACTCATCGAAAATCAAATCTAGAGGTCCCTTCAGCCTATGCTCATAAAGCAACTCAAAAGGTGACAAACTGTGGATTCCTGGGGCACCTCTGTGTAAGCAAACAACAGATGGGGCAAATATTTGTCCCACTCCATCTTAAACTGGTCTGCAAATGCCTGTAGCATGGTCTTTAGTGTAGAGATTAACCTCTCCACAAGACCATTAGTCTGGAGATGGTAGGGGGTTGTCTTTAGGTGCTTCACCCCACAGTGCTTCCACAGACAAGTCAGCAGGTCTGGCATGAAATTGGCACCTCTGTCAGTCAGTATTTATCTTGTGAAACCTTCCCTGCTGAAAATCTCTAGCAAAGCAATTGCCACCTTCTCTGCCTCAAAGGAGGACAAAGCCACTGCCTCAGGGTATCTAGTAGCTTAATCTACTACCACTAGGATATACTTCTTCCCTGTGGAACTTGGGGTACTCAAAAGCCTCACAATATCCATAGCTACTCTCTGAAATGGCTCATCAATCACAGGCAATGCTTTGAACTAGTCTCCTGCCTTGTCTACTTTTTGCACTGCTCACAAATCCTGCAATACCCTGTTGCATCCCTTGCAATCCTAGGCCAATAAAAGTTCTGCATAATATGTCTCTTGGTATGCTTTCTGTCTATATGACCTGCAAAGGGAATATCATGGGCTATAGCTAGAAGTGCCAGATGGTAGCCTCTGGGCACTACCAACTGCTGTATTCTCGCACTCTCTAGCCCTCCCATAGGGGTCCCTTTGTTATACAGTAACTTTTTGTTCCAATATAGAGAATCCCTTTTCCTTGAGAATCAGGCACCTCCCTAGCTTCCTCCCTCCAGGTTTACAATGTAGGGTCTGAGAGCTGAGCCTGTCTCAACTCTCTGTTTGTAACCCTTCCCAGCTCCCCTTCCACAAGAAGTCTGGTATCCTCTGACAGCAATTCATCACTGTCAGCCTGGGTACTACTACTCACCTCTGCCACTGTAGTCACTCTGTCCATGGGAACATCAGTACCCACCAGCAGCTGTGGCTCACCTTCAGTCACACTGCTACGGAGTTCTCTCCCTGAATTAGCCACCTCAACAGTGCCTGCTTTGAGTGTGTTGTCTATCTGGGTCCCTTCCCAGGCTACCAGACCCACATGCATATCTCCAAGCCTGACAGCATGTAACTCCATGCACACAAGGTACTGCATTATCAAAATCATTCCCTATCAAGACATCTGCAGGGATATCCTCAAACACACTTACTTGCTTCCTTTATTTTCCACAATCCCAGTCAAGGTGAACCCTAGCCAAAGGTATTTGGAATGGGGTCCCTCTAAAGCTCTGACTGGAGTAGACTGCCCAAGCAAGTAGTGCTCCTTATTTAACCATGGCAGGTTTCACAATGATTAGATTATATGCTATGTCTCTCTTAGCAGTGGCCTGTTTCCCATCTACTAAGATGGGCTATAGCCTCATATGGTAGTATGGTACCCTTGTTGTCTCCAGACAACTTACCTCTGGCTTTCTGTTATTCTGACTTGCTGGCTACCATACCTTTTGTTCACCACCTTGCCTCTGTGGACACCTATATGCTACATGGCTCACAGGTTACATTTAAAACATTTAACCCTTGATCCTGGCTGTGTATCTGAACTAATGGCTTCTCCTGTTACTGGTGGACTCTGTTGGAGTGGTTTAGGCTGCCCACCATGGGTTCCCTATGCCCATGCACAACACTGGATATCCCTTTCCTGTGTAGTGATGCCCTGTTTGCTAGATATAGGTCTCCTTTTTTCCCAAACTCATCTGCATTGTTGCATTCCCTATCTGTCAACCAGATTCTCATGTCCTCAGGCAAAGTGCTGAGGGCTTGTTCCCTCACCAAAAGGTCTGCCAGCACTTCTAAAGTGGTGACCTGACAGCCACTAACCCACCTATGAAAATAAGTGATTAACTCAGCAACATAATCACACACACTTTCATCTGCCTTGCATCTATGCTCACAAAACTTTCTTCTATAAGCTTTGGGTGTTAACTTAAAGCATTCCAATAAACAATTTTTAACTGTATTATAATTTAAGCAATCAGTATCAGATAATTTAGAAACAGTAGTTACAACTTTGCCATGGAGTATGAGGGTCAGGAATTGTACAGAGAGCCCTTGGTCAGCATTATACTGTTAACATACCCTTTCAAACACATGAATAAAACAAACACATGAATACAATTATCAAAATTATCACCCTCTGTAAATTGTGGAAGAAATTTACTGACCTATATTGCTTCTGGGATTCAGTTACTCCCTTCCTCATTACCTCCATGACCCTGGCGAAGAGTCAGCATTTCCTTTTCATGTTGACTCTGCCTTTCATTTTCTTCGGCTTCAAGATGTCTCACTCTCTTTGATGATCCTAATTTCAACTTCTCCTTTTCTACAGCCTCCAAATGCCACAGTCTCTCTACTGATTCCAATTCCAAATATCTGGCCTCCAGTTCAAATTTCTTTAACTCCAGATGGATTTATAAATCATCTGAGGAAAAGTTGAATTGTCCAGTTTCTGAGAGATGTACATCCCCAAGGTCAGTCTGGTTGTCTTCCTGGTTGCTGGTCTGTGATGCAGCATTGATTAAGGCTGCAATCATTTCCCCTTTAGTCAGGCTGGCATGCACCAGTCCTCTGGCTAGGCACATCTCAGCCAACTGGTTCCTTGTCAGCTTGCCATAATTCTCTGCTGACATTCATGCCTGCTCTCCCTGACTAACTAAGCTAACAAAAATAAATAAAACTATTGTGATATGTAACTGTGAATGTCTACCATGTGGCTGCTTGAGAGTACAAATACTTTCTTTAGTGACAACTGCTTACAGCCTACAGAAGTTCAATATCCACTCCACTGAATCCCAATACGTGATGTGGTGATCCCACCACTGCCAGCCAATATGTGACACCACTGCCAACCAATATGTTACAATCCTCTGGCTCTGGGCCAGTAATCAAAGAGCCTCAGTCCTCACCACTGGCACTTGCAGGGGACATTCACTGGGAGGATTACAGATGCACACACAGTATTTCCTCATGCAGCTCTCTGCATCAAGTGCAATTTCCCTTAAGAGTATACAGAGACCACAGTCAGTCCGTGGTAGTCTTTTCCCTCTTTTTCCAGATCCCCAGTAAGATTCCCCACTGGCACAGCTACAGAGTTGAGATATCAGTTGTGTGACCAAGCCAAGACCTATCAACACCCTCTCTGTCCAACAAGTGGTTTTTGTCCCTGCCCAAGTAGCTCACACACACACACACACACACACACACACACACACACACACACACACACACACACACACACACACACACGCACTCTTTTGAGATTTAATTTACACACACACAAATACCTGGGAAGGGCAGGCACAGGCTATGCCCCCTTCTGCCCAGACCATAAGGTAGTTATGACTGTCACTGGACACTCCTGCCAGATACCTTAAGGCTCTTCCAAGAGTACCCAATATACCGAATGAAAATATTAATACCAATGGTAGTTTTTCCAAGAGCAAGGCTATTAGGAGTGGACCACACAGTGACACCAAATAAATATGCAAGTACTGTCAAAACTTAAATATCTCTGCAAAAATTAGCCACAATGAAAGATTTAAATATATTTAATAATAAATAATAAAAGAACAAGGAAATAATAAGTATAAATTCACAGTGACATCCAAGTTCAAATCACATGAAATATTTAAAATAACATTGAAGGACAAGCACAGACAAATAAAGAAAAACAATATCCAAACTAACCTTCACTATATTCCTGACTGTATCTAAGAGAATTATACTGTTCCCTAGTATCTTACTTAATAGAGCAAGGCAGATGATGAGGTAAATGATTCTTCATGTTGCCAGGCCCAAGACAGAATAAAGAATGCTCCATCGTACTAAGACACTTCTCAAAATAATATCTAAAATATTACTTCTGAGATGGCTTGTAGAATGACATCACTTCTGGTCCTCTGACTTCTAGTTCCCAAGCAAAACCCTCATAGCTGGAAGCTGGCAGGACCTAGAACCTACCTGTAAAATATACACACAAGGGCTTTTGATCACACTGGCAGGTGCTTTAATTCATAAAACAATTGCATACATCCACACTTCCAGAGTAGTAATTAGATTTATTTTATTTTTATTTTATTTTATTTAGATCACCACAAAGACAATACAGAAAGCTTTCTTTTAAAGACTTTGTCTCTGGATGCATTAAAACCTGTAAGATAGTATCTTTATGGCCTAGTCTATAAAGTGATTTAATTAAAGATTTTTTTTAAGTTTGCTGGACTGAGGTTAACCTCCTGTCTGCCAATATCCTCTGTTAAAACATATACATTTAAATAGTTACAATAGTGTGTGCAGATTTCTTTTCTCTATCCAGTAGGGTACACTGTGGATACATTTCAAACACAAGCACTTTACAAATGCCTTTTTAACACAAACATCTGTAGAAATCAGTTTGATCTACACCTGACATAGTTCTAATACATTTGTTAACACCTTGTATGACATACAGTTCTAATACATTTGTAACACAAGCATCTTGTATAAATCAGTTTGATATTCGCAAATGACATATAATTATTAAAAAATTCCAGCTAACTGTGCTGGCGGCACCTCCTTTTATCACACAGGTAATAAATCTGCATATTTCTCAAATTTTACTAGTGAAAAATATTTAGTTTGCAAACTTTGTGGAAAAAAGTACAATTTCTGCAAGGATGACTGCTCTTAGTCGCATTGCCCTTTATGCTCTCAGGTCTAACATCCTTTTAAATGAGGATAGATATTATTCATGTATATTCCTGTCATGTTTAAAGGAGAATTTGCATTTCTCAGATAGCATTTGCCCCCAAATATCTATTATCTGTTAACAGTGTCCAGTACATATATATATATATATATATATATATATATATATATATATATATATATATATATGTAGGAGCACTACAGAATCCTGAAAGCCCCAAATCCTTCAGACCAAAATTGTGAGACCAAAATCCTGAAAGTTTAAAATACTGAAAACACAAAATACTGAAAACTCAAAATCCTGAAAACACACAGGATGCCAACAATCACTATATTCCAGCACACAAGAACATACAAAAACATATTACCCTTCAATTATATGCAAGGGGGAAAGCCCCCTTGCCCCCTACACCGCCTGCTATTTAAATATATCAACTCAGAGATTGCACTTGACTACACTAAGTATATACTTGGAGAACAGTAATATAGTTTGTGTTTTATTTGTTTCTGTATGTACTTATGCTGGAATATAGTGAAAGTTCAAACACTGAAGTAAAAACAAATAAAACAGCAAAACACAAAACTAATCATCTATAGCAAGGGGGCTATGCCATACCCCCTTTACTTAAATATACCAACTCCAAGATCGCACTACATTGCAGAAATGGGAAATCTTTCCTTTATGCACTGTACGGAGATTTCCATTCAGTCCGATCGAACTTTTCAAGTTCGAACATATGGTCTCGGCATATATATATATATATATATATATATATATATATATATTTTTTTTTTTTTAATTTATGGCTTAATTTTAAAAATATTTGTACTGAGTCATAACTTGACATGTCTTAGACTGACCAACACTCCTAGATGTATTTTTGTATTGTAATAAGTCATTTCTGTTTTTAAACAGGTGCACACAAAAGTAACATTAATGATGGTATGGTCATAGCCTCCCTGAATAAACCAGCCCCCAGATTCACTATCCTTCCATGCAGGAAGCAGCCGTTTAGGAACAGGACAGCAGCGCTCCACGCATATGAATGAAGGCACTCTGCCTAAGATCCTAAATGGACACAGAGCATTTACAAATGCAAGGGGCATGTCTGAGAGCAGAGCTCTCACAATATGCACGCCTCTGCAATGAAGAACAGCAGTGTATGAATATGAATGAGCGAGACCGCTCATAAGTGTTCGCATACACCCAGCAACATCCCTCCAAGTTTACAAGAGCAATAGTTAAAACATTAAATATAAAGAAGTGTTTTTTGTTATACAACAGATTAAATTTAACCATAGATACGTGGGTTAGCCCATCACTTAGCTATGGTTAATGCAGCTTAAATGGCAGATATATGCAAATGAAACAGTCCAACAATAGTGCAGTGGTAAGCATATTTAAGCAGTAGTAAGTGAGAGTAAGCACATTTAAGCAGTAGTAAGTGAGTTTAAGCCCATTTGCATGGGGGTAAGCAATCTGTACACAATTTAAGCAATATTGAAGCTAACTCTCTGTAAGCATATTTAACAGGAGGTTAGCATTGCTTACCTTCATGCAAACCTGCTTACAATTGCCTTAATCACTCTGTATGCATCAGCTGCTGTTCTAGCCAGAAACAAAGTAAACAGCCTTTGTAGGTCTTGAACCCAGGACACTGTGCATTATAGTCACAGCAGTTAACCACTAAGCCAGCACAACAGTACTTAACATTGAGGTATCACCAAACAGATCCTCACTATAGGAAATACAAACTGAACAAATGAAAGGAATCTATATACTGTTTTATATTGTATATCCTACTACAGAATATAAATATGTGTACTCCAGTTCACATATTTATATCCTACTACAGAATATAAATATGTGAACTGGAGTACTGCATTAAACCCAGATGTGAGGTGTCATTGTAATAATAAAGTGTTGAAATTCCCTAATAAACAGAAGGAGCCCATACAGTGTATGTACACATGAAACATGGATACCAAACATATATATAACATGTAATGAATAATAAATCAATGCCAAAATGCAAATATAATGCAAATTAAATATTAAGCAATGCTAAGCATTGCACAGCCCAACTTAGTAGGTATAAGTAATGTGTAGGCCAGCTAACTCAGTCTGCCCAATGGTATGCCCCTTTAAGCAATGCCAACCTTAGGTAAGCAGGTTTGCCCATAGCTTAGCATTTTCAAAACTGTCCAATCATGTCAAAGTGCAGGAAACCGGCCCTATTTAAACCCAACAGGCAGGAATACATCTCATAACTGGTTGTAGCTTCCCCCTGTAGGCATTATGTCTGGAATGGGAGAGGGTGTGCACTTTTGGGCACAGTACTAGGGCATTCAGGAGTCCGGAGTCATGGCAGAACTCATTGTGAAAGCCCATGACCAGAGACTGCTGCAGGGCCAGTACCAGGGTTCCCAATACAAGGTGGAAGCTTGGGACCACCTCGCCTGTGACCTCACCAGTGCCACTGGCATACCCCGAACTGGTGAACAGGTCAGGCATCACTATGCAGACCTGAAGTGGTGAAAGGGGGATCTCTTGGATCAGTAGATCCAAGGGGCTAGGAGGACATGGGATGTGCCAGCCATGTGTAAGTATCAGTCCACTACCTGTTTAATAATTGCCAACTCATGTATATTATGGATAGGTATGGCTAAATATTCCTCTTATGTCTTTCACAGTGCCAGGTGAGTGGGCTGCGAACCAGGAAGCCTATGCCCGTAGACTGCAGCAGTTGTGATATGAGGCAGGTTAGTAATATTCTTGCATGTACTGTCATAGGAAATCAATATAAAAGTAGTAGTAAGTTAATTGCCTGTATAAAACCTGTATTGTTTAAGTCGTGTACTGCATACACCAGAGAATAAGGGAGGAAGAGTCTCATATAGGTTGTATGTAAATAAAAGCATAATAACCTGACAATAATGGTCTGACTGCTGGACTGCATGTGTTCACTCTGGTATCATATGGTAATGTAGAGCTACAATCACTTAAAAAGTACTGTTTTATTAAGCACTGTTACCCACACTGTGCTACATAAATAAAATGTGTAGGAATGTCTGTATATGACTTTTGTAATCCCAAAAGGTCAAATAGTACAAATGAGAGAGACTTATATAGAAAACACTGAAAAGATAGACAACAAAATCCAAATAGCACACTCAACTGCAATGTGAACTGTTGTATGTTTTGCACACACAGCCATGGTTCGAATCCTGGGAGTGGTAGTAAGCTGTATGCAGAATCATATGCCACAACTTTAGAGATATGTCCAGAATGTCCTGTAAATCAGACCATGTCTGCTGCCTGTCCCCCTGGCAAATCAATGGGAAGATCCCTGACATTTAGGCAACAAACAAGACATACAACTGATTGCCAGACATCTAGAACAACAAACCTGTCACTCTAGTAACTCCCCAAGATGTCGTGAGAGTAAGTAGTCTCTCCACTCCCATGTTGTCAAGCTGTGACCAGAATGTGTACAGTAACAGAGTGAGATGTATGTGCATAATACTAATGTGGAAACTGGAAATTTGTGTGGCAACATGCAGGTAGTGCTAACAAACATTGCTCCCACAGGTCTGTCAGATACGAACACTGTGTCTATAAATACAAGATTGATATCCTGTACTGGTATTGTTTACTCTGGTATTGTATGGCATTGTTAGTGTTGCAGTTGCTCAGAATAATAAGGTATTACTCATCACTGTCACCCACACTGTACTACAATATACAACTGTCTAGGAAATCCTGTATAAGAGAGTTGCAATTACAAAGGTCAGAATGTAAAACCACAGGAGAATTATAGACAGAAATCAGATAGGGGATACACAGCAATATCTATATAGCACACTGAACTGTGATGGACAGTGTTTTATTTTTAGCAGACACAGCAATGGATAAATCCTGGAAGTGGTAGTAAGCTGTATGCAGAATCATACCCCAAAAGTGTACAGAAATGTCCAGAATGTCCAGTTATTTGGCCCATATCTGCCAGCTGTTACCCTGTCACCCTGTCCCCCTGCCATATCAGTGTGCTACTTTCTGACATTTAGGCAGCATTTCATGTCATATAACTGACTGTCAGACCTGTACATATTTGGAAAATGTCAAATAAAACAAACATGTTATTGTACAAGTCACTAAAGGTTTAAGAGGGCAATAGTCAAAATATGTCCCGGTTCACCTGCATGTGGTGAAGACTTGGTCAGAGTGTGTGCAAAAGGAGATGGACAGGTATGTGCATAACATCAACCTGGAAACTGGGAGTATGTGTAGAAACAGTTAGGTAGTATTAACAAACAATACCTCCACAGGTATACCAGGTAAGAGGTGTATACTGCAGGTAAAACTCAGTTCAGTTGTCGACAGCCATACCACTGTAAAAACTAAGGCAATAAGGTAGTGTACTAATACCTGTAAGGTACAGATGACAGCACTGACTAGGAAAGTAATGCAAACTACAGCAATATACTAGTTGTGAATTGACATCTTTCTCCCCCGCCCCAACATATCTGCAATAATAAACTACATACACAACTGAATTGGTATGTGCTGAATTAACTCTACTGTTGGGACATATGACCTATTGTTTGATAATTATTTAAATTTATTTCTATGCATGTGCTATGTTGAAATGCTCCCACACTGGTGGCATGCTGCCATCAATGTACATGCATGCTATTGTAATGACCACTCTGATTCCATATTTGCATGTGTTCTGTTTGCTATGCAATTGTTCCATATCTGGTGTTTGGGTTAATGGGAATATCTATGCATGCTTTTATGCCTAATCCTGGAATGTGTTGACTATTACTAACCCACATATATTGAAAAAATTTAAACACCATTGCATGTTTGGGAAGGCCGGTCCCAGTGGACCCACCTGTCCCACCTCAGCTGGCCGTGGCACCGGGCACCAGCATGTCTAGGGCTCAACCCCCGACCTCCTCATCCATTGGTCCTGCGCCACCTTCTGGTGAAACCACCTCAGGGGATGGGGCTCACCCCCCCCCTGTGAGTGGGCATGGACAGTAACCTGTCACCCGTTGCCAGGTCCGGGTCATGGTACATAACGAGCTCTGCAGGGAGGTAGGAGATCATCTATGCCAGCTTGAGGGTCATGTGTCACAACTAGATGGTCAGCCTGGCCCTCCTACTCAGCTCCCAGCACAGCCACCTTCGGGGCTGTGAAGGTGCAGTGGTGACTGCCCATGGGTGGGGACCTCAGTCCCACTGTTTCCACTAGGGGGCTCATGGGCTTCCGATTTCCAAATACCCCTCCCCATCAAGGTGTTTACCCCCACATGTGTCATATACCACCACTGTATGTATCTTGTTTGTCTTGTCTGTTAACCTACCCAACCTACCTCCCCAAATATACATATTATCTCTCCCCAGCATCCCACTCTCACCTGAAAAAAAAAGTGCAATCTGTTCCTCAAAAAACAATCTCACCCCATGCATAGCTGTCCATTTCAGACTCGTGTCTACTGGACACGTAATCTGGTCTAATGGCTTAACAACATTATTGTTGTCCTCCACCTCTCTCAGGGGTATGAGTGTCCAAATCTATCTCCAAATGTAGTGTGTATGCACATCTGTTGCTGTAGAAGAAATGGGCAGCTATGGACCTTCCCTACACCCTTCCAGCAAATCCCTAGCTATTTTCCCTACTGTCTTTCCCTCTTTGTGCCCCTTTTTCACCACTTTCCTATCAACCCTTTTCATTTCTTTTAAAGAAATTAGCATGGGGTAAGTGGGAGTAAGCACTTTTAAGGAGCAGTAAGTGGGTTTAAGCTTGCTTGCATGGGGGTAAGCAATGCCTACACAGGTAAAGCAACTCAGAAGCTAAATCAGTATAAGAAACTGTAACTGGAAGTTAGCAGTGCTTACCTCCGTGCAAACCCATGCAAAACTGCTTACAACTGCTTAAAAGTGCCTTAATCACTCTGTATCCAATGGCACTTGTTCTGACCAGCAAGAAAATAAACAGCCTCTGGAAGGCTGTAACGCTGCACACCATAGCCAAAGTGATTTACCACTAAGCCATGTCAGATATACATAATCCTGATGTTTTCACAAACATATCATCCAGCACAGTAATTCAACAGTACAGGAAATGTATTTAAACATGTAGATGTATATATTTATTTATTTATATGTGTTAACTGTGTTAGTCTGACTGAGCATTTCGCTCATTTTCAGCAGAGACCCGGGGAGAAATTTGTCAATGAATAAAATGTAACAAAGTACCATACAGTCAGCAAATAAGTTAATATCAGGTTACAATAGCATTTGTGTGTGTGTGTGTGTGTGTGTGTGTGTGTGCATATATATATATATATATATATATATATATATATATATATATATATATATGTGTGTGTGTCTAAATATATATATAAAATATATATATAAATATATTAATATATTATATATATATATATATAAATATATATATATATATATATATATACATATCTACATATATATATATATATATATATATATATATATATATATATATATATATATATATATATATATGTATATACGGATCCCTATCACATGGTCAACAGGCCAAATGATCGACTTTCATTTGGTCGACAGTTCATTTGGTCGACAAGCAGTTTTATGTGGGGGCTTGACCCCACACCCCCAATGGGGGCTGTGCCCCACACCCCCTAACTATATATATCAACTCCAGGGTTGCACAACATTGGGGAGGGGGGCAAATCTGCCTGTCGACCAAATAAAAGTTGATCAAATGGCTTGTCGACCATCTCAGGTAGACCCGTATATACATATGCATACATCTATAGATTTATATGTCTACATATATATGTATGTATATATATATTTATATATATATATATATATATATATATATATATATATAGAAATATATATATATATATATATCAATATATATATATATATATATATATATATATATATATATATATATATATATATGTACATACTGATATATATCTATAGATATAAAAGAGAACATAACAAATACATTTATGACCACAGACACTGTTAATGGGGGTGTTGGGGCCCAAGCTACATACGTCTTGTACGCATTAATATTACCCCCCCCCCCCACAGCCAAACAGGTCTGCCCTGCAGTACAGTACAAACTGTTACAAGTCTCATAACCAGGACCCGACACAACATGGCCACAAGATGTTAACAGTAATCCGTCCCACCTGTATGATGTCAGGCTGGTATTAATAACATATCATGCAGTACAGTCTGGCTGCCATAGGGAATGTACAATGTGGAAGCAATAAACATTCCTAAGATCCATATATACACATACACACATATATGCAGATACATGTATATATATATATATATATATATATATATATATATATATATATATAGATGCATATTTAGAGGGTGCACACCATATGGAACAGCCAGTATTCCTACAGTTGCCACCTTATCAAATGGACACTATATGAGTCACCCATACAAAAGACAATTGTTGCCTGAAACATATACCCACAGAAAGGTCAAAGGATATAACACCACTCATAGGTTTGCATACATGAGAAAGCTTTATTTGTGTGCTATGACAGCTGTATATGCCATGTCATATAGCTGTTTAGACTTTTAAATACATATAAACAGACTAATGCAACTCTCAAACATATCAATTAATACAGTATTCCAGAAAGCATAACATATGTTGCTGTCCAGGCTAAGGCCTTCAAGTAGTACAACAGTAAAGACAGACTGGGCCACAGGCTAACAATCAATCAACAGTAAGTAATGCAGATGTATAGTCCAGCAGCATCTAACTACACTCTGTACGCAATCCCTAGGGGGGAAAAGACTTCAGCTGACACAATGAGCTGTATCTGTTACATAATAAGGCATACCTGAAGTCATCACAATCACACTGACAAACAGAACATTCTGTATGGCAGAAAGCAGTAGGCTTGCATTTTCCCAAGGTGAATTGTATGGTAATGTACATCCAGATATCTTAAGGCAGCTTACTCCTGATATCCCTCACATGTTATAACAGCCTAGGTTAGTTATGGTGCACCCCCCCTCCATAGACTGACATACAGGGGCATATACCACTGTTACATACACTGACCTCTAGACTGCGGAAGGGCACACACGTATTGTGCAGATGAAGCCCACACATATATGGACACAACCCACAATATGTGTGGGGGCCACAACAGCAGTGTAATGATAGTATGAATGGCAGCATAACATACTCAAAGGCCACTACATAACCCCTGATAGCATGTCATATGGACAAAGCCTGGTATGTAGGTGGAGGACAGAGGCTGGAACACAGGCCCATATGTGAAATAGTGTTGCTGGTGTTACAGGATAGTCTGCAACATATCCTTAGTCAGGAATATGAAGTTAGAAACACAAATGGATGTAGCAATGTACTGATAGCTCTCAACACACACACTGCCAGTGATATATCTGACACAAGATCTGTGTGGTGGTGGACAGACAAAATATAACAGGCATACCTCTGGCCATCAAGTAGATAGGCCCACAGTTGAGAGCTTTGCAGACAGACTGCATTCCATGTTAAACTTGTATGTACACACAAACACCGTAACACTGGTGCTATAAAATGCATACAACAACACTACTCATACTCTGTCTGTAGTTCTGGAACCTCATACACATATGTAGCTGGCCTGAATGTGCAAGTTCTCTTGCAAGAGGTATTGCTACCTGCTGTCTGTAAGACTGCTGCTCACACACATGAAGGATGTCCACCATACAGGAAAGGTAAAGGGACCACACCCACATGATGTAGGGATTTATAATAGTGGGTTGCCATGACAATGATAACTGGAAGTACTACACAGCATGCTGCATGCAGGTAGCAAGTGGAGGACACTGATTGGTGCAGAAGCCATCACCTGTAAAAGCCATGCTACAATATATTACAAACAGCTCAATCCATTTACTGGAGAGATAGAGAGGGAGAGAGAGAAACCAAAACCACAACCAAAACCAAAACTGAAACAGAAACAAAGAAATCAGGCTAAGGCCAAAGCCAAGGAGAAAAAAAAACTCCTGCAAGGAAACCATCCAAAACAGACCTCATTCCCACAAGTATATATATATATATATATATATATATATATATATATATATATATGGGTCTATATGACATGGTCGACAGTTCATATGATCGACTGTTTATTTGGTCGACAGTTCATTTGATCGACAAGCATTTGCCCCCTTCCCCAATGTTGTGTGACCCTGGAGTTGATATATATAGTTAGGGGGTGTGTGGGGGGCACAGCCCCCCACATTGGGGGGTGTGGGGGTCGAAGCCCCCCACCTAAAATGCTTGTCGATCAAATGAACTGTCAACCAAATAAACAGTCGGTCATATGAACTGTCGACCAAGTCATATAGACCCATATATATATATATATATATATATATATATATATATATATATATATGTGTGTGTGTGTGTGTGTGTGTGTGTGTGTGTGTGTGTGTGTGTGTGTATGTGTCATCAGGTGTTTTTGTAATGATGTTCAGCTGAACAACTGCTATGGATAATATAATCTGTTCCTGTGGGTAGTGGGCCATACCCGTCAAGTGTGCAGAGCAGCACTGACTGACAAGATGTAAACCAACATAGTGTGTGTTGTGTAACGGAAATGGTGTATATTACTGTGGCCAATAGCTGGTGGTGGAAGTAATGCCATAATGATGGACACATGGGTTCCAGAGCCCACCACTTGCAGGACAATCAGGTTAACATGTATTGCAGCATGCTGAAATGCCATAGGTGTGTAATAGGCTTAACTGCAATCTGACCCTATATATACCCCCCTAATGTTAGGCTGTGTCCATATTTTGGCACCACTCTGTGTTGTAGTAAGGCAGAACAGTGCAGCTGTGCAGGAAGGAGAGTTAGGGATTGTGACCCTTATGTCTGATATGAATGTACCCCATATATAGGTATGTATATGTGTAAATATATATATATATATATATATATATATATACACACACACACACACACACACACACACACACACACACACACACACACACACACACACACATACATACGTATGTACCCATTCATAGACATATATATATATATATATGTGTGTGTGTGTGTGTGTGTGCATGTATGTCTACAAATATACAAACACACACACACACACACACACACACACACACACACACACACACATATGTATGTAAATACATGTCCCCTATATTACCACCACAGTGCTGCATGCTATGTGTGAGGGAACATCACACATAGCAATACACACACACACATATATATATATATATATATATATATATATATATATATATATATATATATACAGCTGTAAGTGTGTCTAACATAGACGGTTATGTCACATGTGAACCCCTTGTTGGGACCACATTGCCCTTGTCTGTGAAGTAGGAAATGGGAATATGGGGAAGGATAGCAGGTATATTTGTGGAGGTGGCTTGGGTTAGTAGATATAGAGGACAGCTGACAGGGGTGGTATATGACACATGTGGTGGGTAAACACCCTGGCTGGTATGTGTGATCTGTGATGTGGAAGCCCCATGTGCCCCCATATGGAAACAATGGATGCAAGACCCCCCACCCATTGCTAGTCACAACAGCAGTTCCATGGCCCTGAAGGTGCCTGGCCTGGAGGCTGAGCAGGAGGAGCATGTGGACCCTGTGATTGTATACTGGGGCCCTCATGGTGCTGTAGAACATCCCACAAGTTTCTGTGGAGCCCTCTGTGGAACAAACTCTGGAACTGACCTCAGGTGACAGGATCATGTCTGTGTGTACCCCTGGGGAGGACACTATCTCCTGAGGTGATTCCACCTGAAGGTAGTGCTGGACCAGTAGATGAGGAGGCCCCAGGGTGGGTCCCACGTGTGATGTGGCCTGGTAACATGGCAAGATGAGGTGGGAGAGGTGGTTCTGCTGGAAACTATTCCCTAAACATGCTATTGTGTCACTGTTATAGAACATATGTGGGTAAAAATAATCCACACAATCCTGGAACATGTCCAACAGCATGCATAGATATCCCCAATAACACAGAATGACAGATGTGCAGCAATCACATAACAAGCATACCACATGCATTTATGGAATGATAGTGGCCCTGATAATGGCATGCAAGTGAAATAATCTGTAACAGGCCAGCAATGATAGTGTCTCCACGTGGAACAATGTCTACAAACACATAGCACAAAGTGTGGTACAATACAATATATGTCCCAATGGTAGGTAAGTTGTAGCCATACCTATTGAGTTGTGTGAAAAGTTTGTTGTCGCTGATATCTTGGGGGGGAGACAGAGATGTGTATTAAGAACTATGGTAACCTTGCTGTATGAGTTGCTCAGACCTGTTTCCACCTTTATGTCTTTCAGGCAAGATGTCCCACAGCCATTTACCAGGGTATTCAGCATCAGAAAATGAGGTAATACTGAACCACCTGATACAGCACTACCAAGTTCTCTTTGGTAGGATAGTCCATGAGCAGCAGGAGTGGACTGCACTGTGGAATGATCTAGTCCACAAGGTCAATTATGTCAGTCTGCATAACTGAAATTATGAGCAGGTCCAGCATCATTGTAGTGACCTGCTTTGCAATGCCCGTTGGCATGCTGCTGCAGTCCGGGGAGATTACCTCACAACGGGGGGGATCATACCATCCATCCCTCCCTGACACATGTTGAAAAGCTCCTCGCCAGTCTTGTGGCACCTGCCTGCCCTCACACCCAACAACTGGCAGAGACCATTGTGGAGGTGGGTGCTACCCACACACAGTCTGAGGAGTGTGCAGGTAAGGCCACAGGCCGCATCAATAGACCACTGTTGCATATGCATCTGCATGTGTAGAGGTAGATCATGCATATGTGAAATGTCATATATATATAGTCTGTTGCTGCGTATTAGTAATAAACAGATGTGCATAAGCTGTAGTATTGTGAACTTGTACTGCTGATGTACTATAATGCTGCACCCACCCTGTAGCAATGCCACAGCTGTGGCCACTGACATCACATCTCTCACACTCTTATGTAGGTCCCTCTGGTATACCACCAAGGCAGCAGCCTGAAACTGGTAAGTGTGGTTTATGTTCATGCTTGCCAATATACTGGGCAAGTAATGGCTATGGTATATTCCATGCACACATCTAACACACCTACCCATAATGCATGCCATACATGTTTGCGTATTGTTGCTGTTAAATGAACTGCATCACAGTGGTGACCATGATGAGGTATCTGAAGGGTATGTCAGACACCTGTAAGATAAATAACATCCTGTCATTGTGAAATGTGTCCAGAGGGATGAACGTAATGGTGGGACACATGGCCTACAGTAGGAACATGTGTGAAACATCACCCTTATACAGTGCTACAACAGTGTATATACACCAGTATTACAATGGCAACTGTTACAGAGCTGCACTATGGCATAACATAATACCATGGTCCACATTATTAGCTGGGACTAGGCTGTTACACGTGGTGCTCAGTTTTTAGGACACTGCAAATTGACAAACGTGTAGACCATAGTTGTCAAGCATCTGCAAAAAGGCTGAAGGTGGGGAGGGTGTGTCATCATGACACACCAATGCACTGCAGCAAGGATCCTAAGGATACTAAGAATGGCTGTATCTGCACACAGTCAGGTTCAGGAACTGTGGCAGATGTAATCTTAACTCCACAGCAATAGTGATGGCAGTGTGTGAACTCCAAGGGATGTGCACATGAGTAGAATTTGCAATCATGCATAGTTGGGGGACATGTGTAGGGCAGACTGACCATATACTGGCAAATGCAGATGGTCCATGCCAGTATACCCCTCCCAGGAATAGTGACTACTGTAGTACACATAACTGTAGGTGCAACAAACCGTCATGATAAAGGCTTGCACACATATGCACCCACGGAGAGTATGCATCGCAGTCAGCATCTGCACACCTAACACATTTCTTAGACAATGCATGTCAATGTACAGGACGTATGTCACATATTAGGCTCATGTAATATTAATATATGCGGTGATATGGTCCCGTGGCATATCAAGGAAAAGTGTGTCATATCAGTAAGGGTGTGTACAATCCCCATAGCCATGGTAAGGTCTGACGGTTGTCAGTGTAATAATATCGTATTGGTCATACATGCACCGCTGATGTTGAGATCTGTAAACCAGACATTAGGCATTCACAAATGACATCTGTCCACATATCATCCCAGGCATGTGTGGCTCAAACACATAGGGGCCATGATCATTAGAGCAGACATAACTGACACAGTAATACACATTCAGCAATGGTTTGTACACCTGTGGGGTTTGGTTCACAGTACATAGCAGGGTGCAAAACAGGTGCACAGCAATACTGTGTACATGGGTATAGTGTTTTTCAGGGGAAGGGACATCACCTACTAACACAGCCCATGCATCACACATATGTATACTGTTGCTAGCATGGATTGACTATAGCTGCACTGCATACTGAGTACCATATGTTATGCATGTTGAAAGATGGGTAATGGGAGGACTGTGTGTACTATCTTTGTGCAACCTCACCTGTAGTTTTGTGTGTGTGTGTGTGTGGGGGGGGGTATTTTGTCTGTAAGTGCAATCTGGTAGAGTGGAGGGGGGGTTGATGCATGTAGGATGTGTGTGTGTGTGCATGTGTGTGTGTGTTTGTGTGGGTGTCCATGTATGCACATGTGTGATTGTGGGGTTGTTCATACGGTAGAACTTCCCTTTGGGATCGTATAGTACATGGACACAGTCTGACACATGAGACACCAGGAATACTTGTCTGATATGTAATCACAGGATAGCTGATAGTATAATAAGGTCTGTAGCATGGAACATGCATTGGGAGGGAAAGTAAACACCAGGTATACCCTTAATATTGCAATCAACAGAAAGGTGAACAACTACCCATGTATGCAGCACTACAGATGCACTGGGGAATTACTAGACAACACCAGGGAGTGTATCCACATATTACTTTTGCCCACATGATAAGTTGATTGACCTGCATATCTAGCATATACTGAGCAATAGTTACATATGACACTCCAGTGCGGGACATTATGGAGTGAAAGTAGTAGCCCCTAACATATAGGGACAATGCTCATGATGTCTGGATATACCCAGAATGAACACTGGATGACAGCAGTGAGGCCATGTAAAACCTACTCCACTCAAGTCAAGGAGGTAATGGAGTAACAGGTCTTGTGTTGTGATCACTCGTCTAGCCATTTAGAGGAATGATACATTAATGAGTGGTATTAATGAGTGTATGTTACCAAGTGTGATGCAGGATGGGAAACTTATGTGAATACATGTGGGACTGTCTGTAAACTCAGGGACAGGTAGGCATTATGGTATAATTTCAGTGTGGGTGTGTGTGTGTGTGTGTGTGTGTGTGTGTGTGTGTGTGTGTGTGTGTGTGTGTGTACTGTTATGCAATATGTATAGGTCTTAAAGTGCATTTCTTGTTTTCCCCCACAGGTGGCGAGGTGGGTCTGGGTCCCTCCTGCATGCAAGCTGATGTTGGTGCCCATACAGACACTGAAGATGATGATAGTACCATTAAGGCACAGGTGGGGTTGTCAGAGGCCAAAACTGCACCATCATTTGACATCCCCCTCTTAGCCACCCCAACCCCGCACACAGTTACAGTGCCTATACATACCCCATCACCAGTGGCCATAGCAGAGGGACAGTTGTCGGTTGGTGGCAGTACACAGGAGAGTGTGGTATCTATGCCTACTGTGTCTGGTCACAGCAGGCATAGCCGGATGTCCATCAGGGCACCAAATAGACAGATATACCAAGGTGCTCATGGTAGGGCCGCTAGTCATCATGTCCCTGGCAGAAGCACCACAACTGGTATCACCAGGCGCATGTTTCAGACTGTCATAGGGGTGCAGGCACGTATGGAATTGTACCCCAGACAGGGCCTGAGGCTGCAGAGGGCTGCTCTCTCATCTGTAAGTGACAACTTCCATGAACTTGCTGGTGCCCTCTGTGATTATATAGAGTTCATGGATAGATGGTTGGGTGAGATGGCGGGCCTCATCAACCGTGGTTTGTCTGTACTTGAACATGTGGTGTGAGTAGGGCAATGGCCGAGTGGACATAGGCCAGCAACACCAACAGCTGACAGTTGACATGGATGTGCTAGGACACAAAGGTTCTCCCGTAGTGGCAGTTCCAGCTCCAGCACTGCAGGGGAGGGTGCTGTCCACACCACACCACACCACAGCAGGCCACATGCATATGGACCTGGCCAGTCCCAGGAGGGACCTGGTTCCAGCGAACATCTGTCATCATCAGGGGAGAGTTGCACATTGAGGCCTGTACCTGGACATGCCCATGGAATCCCTGGCAGGCACAGTCCACGTGTCCATGGCCAGAGGCAGTAAACTGCCCACCCTGCCAGGTATGGGTTGCAGCTGTCCAAGAAACACCTGTATAGGGCAGCCACATGGCAGAACTATATGCATGCTTACCCACACACTATACGAACACACCTAGGGCAACCCCATCCCTACACACACCACATCACCACACCCATTTCAACTAATTACACCCCTCACCCACACACATGGTGTCAAACATATGGTCCGACCTCAATCTCTGGCAAACCAACAACACATGCAGCGCATATGATGATACCTGTGGCACATCCCTGTCATCAATAACATTGATGCAGGGACAAGCTAATATGGTTCTGATGCCCACGGTGACTGTACTACAGTGTACCAATGTACTACTGTATAACATTTTGTCAGGAGTAATGTTTAATGCATACATGTCAGGCAGTGTAGCTGTCCAGCCATGATGCATTATAGTTGTTAGCAACACTGAGTGATTGTGGTCTCCATAATGTTATGCATTTTGTGTTGTAAGTGTACATGTGTCAGCAGGAGGATGGTCTGCAGTCATATTCCACAAGGGGTATGGCACTGTGGTGACACCATGGCTGTGACATATCCTGGGTACAGTTGAACACATGTCACAAGTTTGTATAACAGTTGCTGTCTGTGCCATATGGACAGGTGACCCACTGGGACATGTATAATCAGCAACCTGATGTAGATCCATCCACATACACGCACACTCTTACTTGGCAACACTGGGAATAGACCCCTACCTAGGTATGTAGTGCTACTGAAGTGTCTGGCTTTCATTGCATACACCACACATCGTTTAGGGTGAGGTGTGTTCTAGGTTACATGTTACATGCAGAACATCCCCAGACATATACAGTATTGTAATGGGGGATGTAATGGTTGCATATAGACAATACATAGTGTGACATATCATTATATACACATTAACAGACACATAACAGGCAGACACACATCCAAAAGACCTGGGCCTATCGGTGCTAACTAACTTGTCAGTGTGTCCAATCTGTTACAGGTAGGCTGCACACAGCACATGCATAACCGGGCTGGATTGTGGTATCAGTTACTTGTATAGTTGATGGTGACAGTGGTCTCCATACAGTGGTACATGGGACATATACTGGGTGTACCATGATGTAATGACAGTGTACACAGCACCTAAATCCCACAGTGGATATCATACTCACTGGAACCCATGATGACACTCTGACATACCTACCATCACACATTGCCCACGACTGTGATACAACCCAATGTACATACCAACAGTGGTACTACAGGGATATGCATCTAATGCACATGCCACAAGCATAGTAGGGTGTTGCATTGTTATGCCTCACCTATGGGCAGCAACAACACTATCCATACTACTGTGTGGCAATGCATATTGTAATAGGCGTATGTGGCCTTGGAATGCTGTACCCTACAGATATACAGACATGCAGACATACACACACTTGCCAGAACCCAATGGGTATCCCATGCCTATTGATCCATTTGTACAACACTGTTGTGCTGGTACTGCAAGGCTCATGTAGCCATTAGGGAGAGGAGCATAACAGGGTACATGTAATGTCCGGTGCAGCAGGAGCCACATCTTACTATGGCAATGGGTGTTGCGGTTGGTATGAAAGCCCTCATGGTATTACCAACTACAGGTGTACTAACACACAGACACTGCTATCCTCACTAATGTACATGCACACATTTGTCAGTACTGGGGTGTATCGCTGCAGGTGGGTCATAGGTGTGTACCTGGCTATTGTCCATGGAGAGATGGGAAGTGTAGGGGATGTGTGTACAGTGGTATCATGCCACCTGCCATCTGCCAGCAGGCAATCTAGCAACAGATACCACTGTGGTGAACCTCAGGGTGAGAGTGACATGCATCAGCTAATCCTCTGGGTGCCTCCTGCAAACGGCCACTGAGGTGAACCAGTTGACATATATGCAACATGTATTACAACACATGGTTAGTGTCTTTGATGGAGACCTATACCCAAGCATGTTCTGTTGACTGTGGTAGTGTGGTGGAGGTACCCGTGGCATGTGGTGCGTACAGGGTGTTGTCTCCTATATATGCCAGCTATAACACAGCTGGGCAGACATGTCAGAGTCAGTCAAGCATAGGTTGCCTGGATGTATCTAAGCTGGATACCTGCTATCTGCACATCTGTACTGGGACTGACAGACATCCTCTTGGCAAGCAGCTATGCAGTAGTATGAATGTTTCGACATATTCATGTTGGAATCCCTCACTGACATGTGTTGTACAGACAGTAGTCTACAGTTACTTTCCACATGTCAGATCATTATCCAGTAGGGGATATATATTGTGACACAGCTCACACACAAGTAACATGACAGTGAGGCCACAGAGTCCAGCTATGCCTGCAGGGGTGCTTGTTGTCAGTACTACATTTAGCAATCTACTCTTGCCTGAGAAAATACTGTCAACAGTAGTACCACCATGATACATTACATGCCAGTGTGACAGCACATAACTTGGGTTACTACCCTTGTATGTAACACATTCACATGGATAAGACTGCTGTACAGGTCTTATATACTTGAGTGTCCCAGACGTGACACTCACACCCCTTGCTACTGTACTGACAGCACATAGATGCATGTTATGTACATGGCATTACATACACCTATTACAGATGTCATTACCCTGCTATGTTATCAGAAAGGGATGTGACCACTGATTACCAGGACTGAGCCATGCTTAGCAGGTGTCAGCATTGCTGCAATATAAATGCTAAGCACATTTGAGCACTGATAAGCGAAGCCTACATGGTGGAAGTGCCAGAACCTTTAACCATACCTTAGCACTGCTTAGCTTCACTCAAACCTGTGCAAACATGCTTAAAGCTGCTCAAAATCGCCGTAACCACTCTGTATCCAACAGCCCTTGTTCTGCCCAGCAACAAAATACACTGTTTTCTTCCTTGCTGCTGACTCCTTAACTGTGTTTCCTCAGCTTGCTCTCTATCGATCAAGTTTGTCTTTTTCATCTTCATTCTGACAGCGTACTGTTAAAAGTCCTGATTGCTGTATTAAACATTTGGAATGAAACTCGCTCATCACACAGCTCTGTTCTCGTACCTTGCAGTATCTCCTTATCTGCAAGCTATGGGTCAAGTTTGTCTTTTTCATCTTCATACTGACAGCGTACTGTTAAAAGTCCTGCATGCTGCATTAAATGGCTGTAATGAAATTTGCTCATCACACAGCTCTGTTCTCGTACCTTGCAGTATCGTCTTATCTGCAAACTATCAGTCAAGTTTGTCTTTTTCATCTTCATACTGACAGTGTACTGTTAAAAGTCCTGCATGCTGCATTAAATGGTTGCAGTGAAACTCGCTCATCACACAGCTCTGTTCTCGTACCTTGCAGTATCTCCTTATCTGCAAAGTATGTTGGCTTAGTTTTTACATTTTACAACATACTTATTTAAGGCATTATCTACTGTACTCTCTAGCAAGTAGGTATGCTGTAAAGTGCCCCCCCCCCCATTTCTCCAGTTTCTTAACAGACTACCTGTTAGTTTCAACAAACTTATGTCTATTAAATGCTGGACTCTAGCCTGTGTTAAGATATTTCTTACCCAGCCTGTTTTAAGTTATTTCTTACCTGATAGTACTACACAACAAAACCTCTTATTCTTACTATAAACAGTACATAGCCTTATTTTGTTAGAGTTTTTAGCGAATTTTCTTGACTCTGGGCTTAGCTCTAGCCACACCTACATAGAGTGCTGTAAACTCTCATAACCCTCATCCCACCAATTAGACCTCTGCAGGAGGTGATATTACCTACTGGGACTCCAGGCCCCATTTTCAAACTGTTTTCTTCCTTGCTGCTGACTCCTTAACTGCATTCCCTCAGCTTGCTCTGTAAGTTTTTTTACTTGTTTGTCATATTTTTGTGACTACAGCTACTTTAGACTTGTTGACTACAGGCCTGCTCTGTGTTTTAAAACTCACTAATGTAAATGCTGCACTGTGTACCTTATGCCTGGTTCAACTAATTTTGTGATTACAGCTATTTAGAATTGTTGACTAGATACCTGCTCTGTGTTTTAGAACTCACTAATGTAAATGCTGCCCTGTATACATTATGTCTGATTCAACTACAGCTACTAAGATTTGTTGAGTAGCTGCCTGCTCTGTTTTAAAAGTCATTTATTATAAATGCTGCACTGTATATTTTCATGCCTGGTTCATCTACAGTAGTTTTAGTTGCCTTACTGTGGACCAAGCTATCATGCTGTGAGTTTTATCCATTGATTAATGCATTTGTTTGCTTACTGTTTTCCCTGCTTTAATAACAACTTTTTACTTTTCATACATTTCATATATGCTGTAGTTATATAATGCTCACTGCAACAGGTATAATAGCCTGCTGTCTAGCTGTGACTGTGTGTTCTGCTATGTTCAGAGGAATGTATCACTTTTTCACCCTGATTACACATCTGTATTAACTTTTTTCTAAGTATATTTATTAACTGTAGCAGTGTTTTAAAGCTAAATTTTGTGTTGCATTGCATTTGTAATACTATGCTAGAGTGAATGCAGATGTGGTAGTCTTAACAGTTTGTGTTTATATTGTTTGAATTTCTCTTTCTGTCCTCTCTAAATATCTCCAGCTATCTTTTGTGTGCTAAACCTCTTATTTGGTAACAATTTTTATTACTTTTTCTCTCCTCAGCTATCTGTCGTTTGTCTTTTTCATCTTCATACTGACAGTGTACTGTTAAAAGTCCTGCATGCTGCATTAAACGGTTGCAACAAAACTCGCTCATCACACAGCTCTGTTCTCTTACCTTGCAGTACCTCCTTATCTGCAAAGTATGATGGCTTAGTTTTTACATTTTACAATATACTTATTTAAGGCATTATCTACTGTACTCTCTAGCAAGTCGGTATGCTGTAAAGTAGCTTGGCAGCAAAGACCCCCACCATTTCTCCCATTTCTTAATAGACTGCCTATTAGTTTCAACAAACTTATGTCTATTACATGCTGGACTCTAGCCTGTGTTAAGATATTTCTTACCCAGCCTGTATTAAGATATTTCTTACTGATAGTACTACATAACAAAACCTCTTATTCTTACTATGAACAGTACATAGCCTTATTCTGTTAAAGAGTTTTTAGTGATTGTACTTGACTCTGGGCTTGGCTCTAGCCACACCTACATAGAGTGCTGTAAACTCTCATAACCCTCATCCCACCAATTAGACCTCTGTAGGAGGTGATATTACCTACTGGGACTCCAGGCCCCATTTTCAAACTGTTTTCTTCCTTGCTGCTGACTCCTTAACTGCGTTCCCTCTGCTTGCTCTGTAAGTTCTTTTACTTGTTTACCTGTTTTGTTCAGCTCTTCTCCCTACAGCTGCACATGTAATTAACCCTTCCCACTATGGTCCAGGAAATACCCCCTAAAGGACTTCCATTACGGGACATTACCCCTTCTAAGGAACTTCCAAACTATAATCCCATCAGGATAAAATATAAATGGTATGTACTGCTGTCTTTTACTAGTGCTCACCACTGTGGTGCCTGTGCTTTACCCCATGCTTGCCAAGCGGGCTACAGTGGTCCTTAACTCCCTTACCTCCTATGCTACCTCATATATAATTTTACCACTAGGTGGCACTGCTCTCCCACTTACTGATTAAGATCTCCTAAATCTATTTTTCTTCTCTCCCAAGCTATTTTCTACTCCCATTCATACTTGCCCCACTGGCCTGCTTTGACTTGACTTGAGCTGTATTTCACCACCTTTCTCCCTTCAGCCTCAGTTTCCCCTGCTGTCCCTGTACTTCATTCACAAAGCACACTTTTCTGCTTCAGCTGGCTGATTGGTTTCAGCCAGCCACCTTCTCTTCAACTCTTCCCGCTCACTCCACTCCCCTACCCTACCTGCAAATCCCACCCACCCACAGTACTCCTACCTTTATTGGAACCCTAAACCCCTCCCTCTCTCTATCAACCAGTCACCTCCTCTACAGTCCCACCGCCATTTTACTCCTCCTGTCTATCGCAGTCACTCCTCCACTCCCACTTAACTCCCTAATTCATCTCCCACTACTATATCTTTACACTTATCCACCATGCCTGGGCTCCTACCTCAAACCATTCTCACACCAACTATCTGCATTTTAGTCTTACTCCCTTTATATCTCACTACCTCCTACTCCCACTACCTACTCCACCCACCCTTCCCATCCTATCCCCCCACTCCCAACCTCCTTTCTTATCACTCACAAACACACTTCCACAACATATCCGCTTCACTAGTTCAACCCAACCCACTCCACTACTTCAAAATAAAATTATTTTCCTCCTCAACTAAGTACTACACTCCTAAGCTAATACTTTACTTCCCACAACTACTAAACACCAAAGCAAAACCCCCCAAAACTAGACTGGAACTTAAAATTAAAACCCTTAAAAACCCTTTTGTACCCAAAATTCCCCACCCATAAAGCCCCCCCTTCCTAAAACCCAAAACACCTATCACTTTTAAACCCTATTTGCTAATTTTTCCCCCCAAATTTAAACATTTAAAACACCAAACTAAAAAAATCCAAAAATTTTTCCCCATTTTAAATTTTTTAAATTTAAACCGGAACAAAAGAAAATTTTAAAAATGGCTAAAAAAAAAACAGGGTAAAGGGAAACCCTTTTGGAAAACAGCCCCCCCCAAAAAAAAAGGGGGTTGAAATTTTCAAATATATAAAAACCTCCCTTTTTTTCCTAAAACAATAATCAGAACAAAATTTTTTTTAAAATTAAAACCAAAAATTTTTGAATTTTTTAAAACCCCCAAAAAATTCGGGAAACCCTTTAATTCCCTTCTAACCCAACCAAAAAAGGGCCCAAAGCAAATTGAGGAAATCTCTCCCCAACCTTTTTTTTCCCTAAATTTTTTTTAATTTTAAAAAACCCTTCCCAAACACCGGGAATTTAAAAAAAACCCCAAAATTACCCTTTTTTCCCCCAATTTTAAACCCATCCCCCCCAACCCTATAAAAAATTTTACTCCAAAAACCCTTCCCCCATTCCCCAATATCCCTTTTTTTTCCTTTAAAAATTTTGAAATGCCTTCCCTTAACTCCAAATAAAAGTTTCCCTTTAAAACCTTTTAAAATTTTGGTTTTAAACTCCTTTCCTTCAAAACCTCCCCCAATTAGGACCAAAAACAAAAAAAAAAAAATCGGGATTTGGGAAACCAAAATCCCTTTTAAATGCTACGAAAAATCCTGGCCATCCTTTTAAAAAAAGCAACCTAAATTTTCTTAAAATCAACTTGCAACCCAAAAAAAAATTTCCATCCAAGACAAAATCCTTTTCTTTTAAACTAAATCTTTAAAAGAAAAAATTTTCTTAATTTCTTCTAACCCCCGGGGCCAAAAAAATAACCCCAAAAAATCTCCCTGAAAATCCCCAAAACCTTTTTCCTAATTCCTTGGTAAACCTTTCCCCAAAAATAATTTTAAAATACACACCCCACCTTTAAAACCCTACCCCAATCTGTTAAAACCAAAAACCCCAATTCAAACCTAATAAAAAATTTTACTTAAAAAAAAACCTTCCCTCCGGGCCCCTTCAATACCCAAAACCTTTTTTAAAAAAATTGGATTCTTAAGAATAAAACCTCTAGTCCATTTTCCCCAAATTTATTTATTCTTTTTCCCCAAAAAAAAACAAAAAACCCCAATTATTAAGATCCTTAATTTTCTACAAAAACTTAAGGTCTGTTTAAATAACCCAACCAAAATTCCAAAACAAAATTTTTGGGAAAAAAATTATAAAGGTTTGGGTACCCAAAAGAAAAAACCCAATTTTTTCCCTTCCTTTAAGAAAAAAATCTTCCCCAACTTTTTTTCATTTTTAATTTGGCTTTCCTCCATTAACCCCTTTAAAATCTTCTAAAACCCCCAAATTTAACCCTGTTTTAAAAAGTTCTAAATTTGTAAAGGGGAAACCCTCCCTTCCTTTAAATTTGGGTCCTTTTTTCCCAATGGTTTAACTTTTTTAAAATTTAGACCTTAAATTTCCCAAAATTTTACAAATAATTTTCCCAATTTTAAAGTGCCCCTGTTTCGTCCCCCAATTTTTACCAAAAAGGGATTTTCAAAATCCCCTCTCAAACCAAAAATCTTTAAATTTCTTAAACCCCCTTTTTATCCTTTTCCTTACCCAAAAATTTTGGGTTTTTTTCCCTTTTGGGTTTTTGTGCCCCTTTGAAAACCTTTAAAAAATTGTCGTTACAGCCTTTTTTCCCCTTCCCCCAGAAAATTTCCCATTTCCCCCAAAAAGGGTCCTTTTTAATTTTTTTCTCCACCTCTTTTAAAAAGAAATTTTTTTAAAATGATTCAAAATTTGCCCCAAAAGGGCTCCACATGTACCAAGGAAATTTTTAATTACCATTAAAAATTTGTTTCCCCCAACATAAAACTAATTTTAAATTTAAAGCCCCCTGTCGGTAACATCCTTTTACCCCCAAAAATTCTAGAATAAAAACCCCAATTTTTTAAATTGTTCTTTTTTTCCGTATCCTTTTTTGAAAAATGGACTTTCCCTTCCTCCCGGGAGGCCCTTTTTTTAAAAGTAACACCCCGTTTCAACAGAAATAAAATTTTGGGCCTGTTCAAAAATACATTTTTTAGTCCATTAACCATGGTACCCCAAAATTTTGTAAAACAGTTGTTGTTTTTAAATATTTTCTAACAAAAATTGAATTTTTATTAAAATTTCTTTTTTAAAAAAATTGTGTAGCCCCTTTTAAAAAAACCTGTTTGCTTTTTTCTATATTTATTTAAAAATTTAAAATTTTTCACACCCAGAAACCCCCTGTAAAAATTTTTTAATTTTTATACACAAAAAATGAATTTTTACAATACAAATATATATTTATAAATCTATTTAGTGTCTTCTTTCTGGAATACCACTATACCATCCTATACCACATTTATATTCATATATATGTATTTCTGCACATCTGTATATTGCATCATATATATGGCCATTTTTAGATCTCTCTGTACATATATATATATGTGTGTGTGTGTGTGTGTATATATATATATATATATATATATATATGTATATGTGTGTATATATATATATACAGATATACCTATTTATGTCAATATATATGTAGATATCTAGAACTATATGTGCATACATATCTACATATCTGTATATGTGTAGACATATATTGCTGTGTATATGTATATATTTGAGTTTGTATATATGTGTGTATATATATATATATATATATATATATATATATATATATATAGATATAGCTATATATATATATGTGTGTGTGTGTATATATACATATATATATATATATATATATATATATATATATATATATATATACATACATATATATATATATATATATATATATATATATATATATATATCCATATATATATATATATATATATATATATATATATATATATATATATATATATATAGATATACATATATATATATATATACATACATATCTACCCATACATATATAGATATATATATATATATATATATATATATATATATATATATATATATATATATATATGTGTGCTACTGTACACAGGGGGTTGTCTTGGCACACACACATCTGCTTTGACACACACACATGTATATAATAGACATTCTAAGGACATCATAGTACATTACCATTGCTAGCACACTCATGATACTGTGCACTACAGCAGAGATATGACCAATATATGTGGACAGTCTGGCACTCTGTGGTCAGTCCAGAGGTGTACACAGATCCAATTCATGCGAGACATGTGGACCACGCCTGACAATATGGATGTTAACAACCATGTACATGGGTATATCACTTAAATACTGGACTACATATGCCCACACAGTTTATGCATTCACACATGCCAGTCTGTCCTGACACATAATACCTGGTGGTGCAGAGGTCACATGGTCACATACTACCCAGTAGTTAGTGACATACATCTGTACAGAATCCCACTGCTTTGTCAGAAATACACAACAGTTATGGTGGCCTGGCAACAGTGTGTCTTGCAAATAACTGGACATAGCACACTGGGTAATTACACTAACCTGCTAGGCATGTCACAAAGCACTGTGCAAACTACAGGCAGACTGCCACAACATTGGAGTACATTTTGTATGGGTGAATACACATGTACCTGCAAATATAGCAGGCTCTACACGCATATTACAGCACAGAGTAACAGACACCTGTGAGAAAGTGCATACCCATGACCAATGTGAACACAGCCACATATGGTATGAAAGCTTAATATGACACTATATGGACTGTCTGATAAACACCATTCTCATATGTGTGACTCACACACTAACCCTGTATAAACTGGGTCATGACACAGTGTGGTCCGATGCCTGTCTGTGGTATGGGACAAGTGTGTGTTTGGCCTACAGACATCTGAGCTGATAGGGTACCATACACTGGAGCAGCATGTAACATCAGATAGAACAGGACCAAGAACAATGGCATCTACCACAGTCTGTGCACAGCCCAAGGTATGTATGCGCAAGACACATACTGTCGACAATCACCATAAGTACCCAGACCCCAGTACTGTACACACAACCACAGAATGCCCAGGTTATGTCCTCAGAAATAACCCCTACTATACATAACATGTCTAGCAGTCTGATATCTGACTGACTTGTTATCAGGTATGATGTCAATAAATAATGGTGTACAGAACATATGCACCTCTTACTGCATGACATATATACAAAGTTTGACAGACTTGTGGCTGGAGCCACAAACACTGAGCCAATATTGGCATGTTGCTGTGATAACCTCATACATTTACTGTCGTACCAGGCTTTGTTGTGAAATATGTCCTATGAGGCATATGAAGTCAGTAACTCTCATGGCTGTCACCATGTACTGTGTTTTTGAGTGATAAGAAAGGAGGTTGTCCTCAGACTATTCTTCTGCAGTTCTAAAATATGTGTTCTGTGAGTAACACATGAAACATAAGGCTCCACATACTGCCCAGTCTGCAGATAACCCTACAGGTGGGAGTTTCCTTGAACACATAACACTGTCATGACAGGTATTAAATCATGTAGACCAGCCATATTCACACATACCCTGTTAAACCGACATTACTACAAATGCAGAAGAGTGACACTTACATCCAGTAGTCATGTTTGGCACATCCCCCTTCTGTCTGTCGGCCTGTCTCCACAGTGTATGTTGTTAGAGGTAAATCCCAATACCATCTGTGATGCTGTTTGCCAAACACCAAATTGAGGCCCTGCTCACAGTGAATGAAAAGGCCCAACATCCACATGATGTTCCTAAATATTAGTGTGTGCTTCCATGCAATTGGCTATGGGAATGTTACCACATCTGTTCCACATGCAATCAGCTAGAGGGGAACTGCAATTCATGCAGAGGCCATCAGCTAATCATGAGCATCACTTACAAAACACAAGCTGCTGCCTAAGCAAAGCAGGTGTACTTCTCCACATCCTCCAGAGAGGGAGTGAGAGAGACAGACAGAGACAAAGTAAGTCAGGGAGGGGGTGGGAGAGTAAACCTAAGCATGTTTCTGTCATGCACCTGCCAGCACGGGGTTTCAAACCCCTGACTTACTATGAATTGCTATCACATGTCTATGCAGTTATTGCATGCACCACATTGCTTACATGTTGGAGAGCTGTCCAAAGGTATATTTGATGGTGAGTGACACCTGCAACAGTCGTATAGCAGCGATAAGATAGGTGTAGTACACATGCCTGTCCACATGAACATGTGTCAATCTCAATACAGCCACAGTCTCTCAGGGACTCACACACATTAACACAGTTGGCAGGGTCAGGAATAGACTTCTTAACTAGCTAGTTTGCCACAATACAGTAATATGCAGTTATCACATGCACCGCAGGGGTTATCCGGATGATATACAGGCAAAGGGTATGTGAAGGTGTCTGACATCAAATGACATGTTTCAGTAGGACAATGGGAGTTGTAGTGAGTGTGAATGGGGTCAAAAGCATCATACTCTATATACACACACACACACACACACACACACACACACACACACACACACAGACACAGTGTGCCAGTACTGACATGCATGGGTGCATTGCTTCACAGGTGTGTAGTGGATGACTGTGCCAGAAGGCTGTATAAGGCTAGGTGAAGGGTATAACTTGGCATCAGGCACATGACAATGGTCTGCAGTGTGGTCAGGGGTGTAGTGTCTGGATTGACCCACACAGGTATGTATTGTATTCACCATCCAGTCATCTGGATTACTATTGCATATGGCCAGTGCTGTGCAAAGCTTGCCATGTATGTGTTCTATAGTTCATAACATGGACGGTGTCTGTGATGTGCACACGTCCCACCTGCATGTTCAGTGACATGTGGAACTGTACCTGGGGTGTCTGTCCCATGTTGTGTACACAGATTGTTATCATCAGATGTGCCAGGCCTGGCCTCATGTGGCAGGAACTGGTAATGGACACCAGGTTGACCCTGCACCTATATTGATAGCATGGTACAGGTATTCCCTGGTGTCAGTGGCATCTGTCCATACAGGGCATGTGTTTAAGGCTTGGTATGTCCTTTGTGGGTCACATTTGATGGCACTACAGATGTTGTAGGCATCCAGTGGGGAACATAGTGAAGGTGCACTGTCTGCAATTATATGCCTATTGCAGTGATGGGACAGGGTGCCCTGCCATCTGTAGTCCATTGCAATCACACCATGGTTACTATATATGGGCAATATGCAGGGTACTACCAACAAAGCAGTTGTTGCCTAGGCAAGTGTGTTTGTGTATGAGACATGGTTTGAGAGTGTTCTTTAGGTAATACAAGGGTTGCTTAATTTGTTCACCAGGCCATTATGTCACATGTAGGGGTATGGATTGGCAACCCCAGCCTCTTGGCTATTTAACATCTGTTATCCTTGTAAGATGGACATTGTGACATATAATAGGCCCACCATATCAGAGATTTGCAAAACCTGCTCCACAATGAGTCCAGTTACACATTCACAGCCACCTCCACACAGAATATGAATGGCAAACACAGACACACACACACACTCTCCAACACCAAGTCCCACAGTTGCCATGTCTGGGATTGGAACACCTACTTAACTAGTTGATCACACTACAGCATTACACAGTTAAAGGATGTGCCATGGAGATTACTGGATTACTTTTCCCCGAAAGGTGTATTTCAATGTGAATGACATCAGCAGGCTTGTCAAAGTAGGGCACTGGAGGTTGTAGTAACTGTGAATGGCCTCAAAAGCATTGCTCCCTACACAGACTAACACACAAACACACGCAAACATCTACACTTCCCTTGTTTGGGAATAGAACTCCTACCTAACTAGCTCATCACACTACAGCATTAAGCAGTTATAGGACATGCCACAGGAATTACTGGGAGATTATTTTCCCATAGGTGTATTTCAAAGTGAATGACATCAGCAGGCTTTCCAAAGAAGGGCACTAAAGGTTGTAGTGACTGTGGATGGCCTCAAAAGCATTGCTCCCTACACAGACAAACAAACACACACATAAACATCCATACTTGCCATGTCTGGGAATAGAAATCCTGCTTAACTAGTTTATCAGACTACATCATTACACAGTTATAAAATGAGCCACAGAGATTACTGGGCTAGTCCTTCCCCAAAGGTGTATTTCAAAGTGAATGACATCAGCAGGCTTGCCAAAAAGGGCACTGGAGGCTGTATTTACTGTGAATGTCCTCAAAAGCATTGCTCCCTGCACAGGCAAACTAACACACACACAAACAACCACACTTGCCATGCCTGGGAATGGAACTCCTACCTAACTAGTTTATCACACTACAGCATTAAGCAGTTATAGGATGTGCCAAAGAGATTACTGGGCTACTCGTAGGTTCATAGGTTCATAGATTAGTACTAGTACTCCTTCCCCAAAGGTGTATTTCAAAGTGAATGACATCAGCAGGCATGCCAAAGTAGGGCATTTGAATTGTAGTGAGTGTAACTAGCCTAAAAACATTGATCCCTACACACACACACACACACACACACACACACACACACACACACACACAGCTGCCACATCTGGGATTATAACTCTTACCTAACTAGTTTATCACACTACAGCATTACACAGTTATAGGATGCGTCATAGAGATTATTGGGCTATCCCTTCCCCAAAGGGGAATTTCAAAGTGACTGACATCAGCCTGCTTGCCATAGTAGGGCAATGGGGATGGCAGTGTGTTTGCATGGGCCATAACCCATTCATCTAGAGGCAGACACACCACACTCAGGCACACATAGGTTTATATTCCACAGGTATGTGTATGCAACTGCTAGATGACTACTGCCTTGTACAGTCATGTTGCACACTTAGCACTAGTACCACAAAGTCTATAATGCTGAGGATTCCAGAGGCAAATGTCTACAGTGTGTGACATTTACACATCATGTGGTTGTAGCCATTTGGCTGTGTGCTGGGTGGGACAGGCCTCATGATGGAAGGTTCTGTGTCACTGTCACTCTCTTCCACACATCTATGTATATGTACTTTTGGCATATTATAATGTGTTGTACTTAGATATATGTGTGTTTTCCTATCCAATGTGTGTGCAAAGCATGACTGGTACATACTGAGGAGTGTATGCGCTAGCATCTGCAACTGTTAGATATGTATGCTCCACTGTTGTTGCCAGACACAGGCTTCATTTCTTTAAGTGTGGGAGCATGCCCAGTATGACCTTCTGTATTGAATGTGTGAATCCATTCCAGGTAGATTGTACTCCAGAGCAGAATTTTGTGTTCTACACCTACAGCCGGCAAACTGTTTCTGCAAGACATCTGTAGATCATTTGACAATATGCGGTCAAACTGGGCAAGGGATAGTGGATACTGTACATAATTGTGTCTGTGCTGCTTCTGCTACATGGTCCTGGTGTTAGCAGAGATATTCAGACGTGTACTGTTATACACTGTGATGTTTTATGTCATCAAGTACTGTCAGGTAGACATTTTTGCTCACAGTGATGTCCTGGGGAATACAGGGTGAATGCAGCTGTGTCCAGTATTGTGGCCAAATGCCTACATATTCCTGCAAAATAATGCCATTCTGGAGGGGGAGCTGCAGACACTTGCTGCTGGGTCTGTGTAACTGGTTCAGCACCTTGGTACAGTGGTGGCAGAGGATCCCATACTTCTACATCCATCGACGTGACAGTATGGCCTTATCTTGCTGTGGCAATACCCCACAGCTGTATAGATTCACACAGGTTACCCAGAGGCAGGGGGTCATAAGTCAGGGCATTACCCCTATTGTGGTTTACGAGCAGGTCTATAGCCACCCATTCTTGGGTTTGCAGCCATGAATAATATGTGCACACAGCTGTGTTTTGGACTTCACACACTCCATGCTCCCTCCCCATTATTCTATCCTCTTCCATACAGTATGCATACATTCTCTGATACTTTCCCTATAGTTATCACCTCATCACAGCAGTATATTGGTGTTGGTCCACAGTTCATGCAGTGAGACATGGTGAACATATTACTGTGGTTTGTACACATGGCCTTGCATATGGGGTCTGTGGACTGTGTTATGTTGTTATTTGGGAGTCCATGACATAACATACATTGGCAGTATGGGTGAGACACAGGCCTTTGGCAGAGGACTGTAGGCCATTTGGTAGTGATGCAGGCCAGCTGCAGCAGGCAGTTGCATTCTGTCAGTCCTACAGTCCCAGACTGCAATACAGTATATTCCCCTGGGTTGACAGTGTAGGTGTGCTAGGTGTTCATGCCAATACTTTCTGTCAGTATTGATCAAGTGATGTGGATGCTGGCAGGGTGCTGCTTACAGCTTGGGATACACCTGCATGTGAACCTGCCCTGCCTGCTGTATTCTTTTGCTATTGCCATAAACAGGTGGGGGTCATATTGTACCCATTCCCAACAGCAGGGATAAGGCCAGAGAGGTACCTGTGGGTGGTGGTTGGGTGAGCTGCGTACATGTGTGCTATGGACACTACTTACATCTGACTCACAGATATGTATGGGGCATTCCACTTATGCTGGCTTGTGCAGGAACATCAGCTTTTTCTCAATACATCATTCCTATGACCATTGTGGTCTGCGAGTGTTTGGCCAGACGACATCGGTATTCCCCACTACAAGCCCAGATAATGTGATGCAAACCTGTATGTACAATTCCAAGGGTTTGTCCATTTAATTGGTTACACATTATACACTGTCTGTTTGGGGTACTTTCCCCTATGTACTGCTTGTATATCTGGCCCAACAGTCATGCCATGCCCATCTTTCAGATGGTGACACATATTACCTCCATATATTTACACTGGCTTACAGCTAGAATGTGTTATACTGGGGAGCATTGAGTTTGGCACTGCAGTTGTGTGGACTTGGCCCTGTCATTGGCAGTACTGGGCAATGGCCACCAGGACAAACCTCACCATTGCATCCATACTGACCACTCTCACACAATATGAAACACACACCAACCTAACACACACATACCTGCATATTGTACAAATGCTACAATCCATCCTGCTACCTTGGCCACCTCAGGTAATCTGTGCTCCACTGGTATTATACCTACACAAGCATGTTACTACATTTCCTGCATAGGACTGGGGGGCACACCTGACTGTTGCTAAGTGTCTACATCAGATTGGGGGGCACATCAGACTGTTCCTACATGTCTATATAGGAATGGAGGGCACACCTGTCTGTTACTACATTTCTACATAGGATTCGGGAGGCACACCTGTGTGTCACTACGTGTCTACAGAGGAATGAGGGGGCACACCTGACTGTTACTACATGTCTGCATAGGATGGGAGGGCACACCTGACTGTTACTGTGTCTACAGCAGATTGGGGGGGGGGGCGCACCAGACTATTACTACATTTCTACATAGGATTGGGGGGCACACCTGACACTTGTACACATTTGCTATGACTGTACTGGTATGTCATATACTCCATTTCATTCTGTATTCTAACCTATCATTCTGCCTAGTGGCATATCAGTGTACTACAGGTCTTAGGTTTGATTGACCTACTTATCAGTATCTAACTTCTTACCCTTCACACTGCCTGACACTAAAGTGCGATAGCTTTTTCTGAGCATTTGTAGTCGTTTAGAGCTGTTTTGAGTGTATTTTTTACTGTTTTTGCCTTATCTTTTCAAAAAAACAAAAAAAAAACCTTTGATTTCCCACCTTTCTAAGCTAGTATAGTCCAGTTTCAGGCTAGTGCTGAATTCAGGACTTTGATACTAGTTTCTGAGTTGCACATACCTTACTTGGATAGAAGAAAGTTTCTCTGTTCACCTGTGAGAGAGGGGAGCTTTAAGCAACCTATCTGTCCCTGGAGGAGTGGTTCCAGCCCAGAAGTTAGTAGTTTATTGGCCATTTTGGGCTAATTTCTATCTCTTTCATTTCCCTACTATAAAAATCACTTTTGCACAGTTTTACGCACCGGGCAGTGTCGGTTAGCTACGGTTAAATTATTCTCAGCTCCACTGAGTCTCCTCTTCAGTTTTTCCCTTGAAACTAGTCTCTCAACCTAAGCACTCAAAATGTATCTTACAGCCTAGCACTTGCTCAGACCTAATAGGAAACGCTAATATACCATGACACTGATTGCCCACCAGGGCAAGACTATTCACCCCTCACCAACCAAGCGGCTAAGCAGCTCACCCTACTATTCAGACATGACTAAAGGGCAACTTCAGGTGCACTCTCCAGTCCAGCTGGTGAATCTGGGTATCCTGAGGCAATGTTACAACTGCCTCATGTACACAGACAACCCTCTCCTCCTACCACAAAACACTAACATATGTGAGAGATTATACAGCCAAACTGGAAGCTAAGCTGTCTCCACCCAAGACTGGAACAAACAGTCAAGAGGAGAAGGTTAACACTTGCACCACAACTCCAGCCACACACACACCTACTAAAACAGCATTAGCAAAAAATACACATAAATACACAAAATCATACTTGGAGGCTCTAAATAAAAACCTGCAAAAGCATCAGAGACCTCCAAAGCAGACACCCAAAAAACCTGCACTTCCCATCACAAACCAGACAACACATAAAACACAAAATCAGTGTGCCGCACAATCACAGCCCTTAAGGCGAAATAACATACCTAACACATTAGTAATAGGTGACTATAGTCAGGCACACTGACGTCCCACTCACTAGGCTGGACAAGCAGAAGGTTACTGTTAGCTGCCTGTCAGGAGCCAGAATCCGCCACATAACACAAGCACTCAGGTCACTCCAGAACAAGTACAAATATGACTCTGTCATTGTTCATGTTGGTGTGAATGACCTGAGACATACCTCCCTGGACTACATGAAAAGAGACATGGAAGAGCTCTCTGATCATGTAGCACAGGCTGGTATGACCCTGACCCTGAGTAGCATCCTGCCCACACCAAGAATACCTCAGTACAAAGAAAAAATGATCAATTTCAACAACTGGCTAAGCTTCTGGTGTCATTCAAATGGGATCCAGTGTCTGTCAGCCTAGGACGACATGCTCGACAAGCCGGGTTGCTTCACAAGAGATGGCTTGCACCTGTCATCCCTAGGCTTTCAAATACTGGCCAAGGCACTTGCTGCCCCCATAGTGCCTTTTTTAGGCAAGGCTCAAAAGTCAAACCCGTCCCCGTAAACAGCACAATTAACAAAAAACTGAGGATTATGCTACTCAATGTCAGGAGTTTAAATCTCAAAATGCACGCGCTAGAAGCACTCCTCAGTATGGAGAACGTCGACATCTGTGCAGTAACTAAAACCTGGTTCAAGGCTCCAGAGAGCACCCCAGCACTACTGGACTACAACTCATACCACACATTTTGGCCACAGAACACAGACTGAAACACAAGAGGAGGGGGTGTATCCATATTCATCAAGGATACCTACACCTCCAGGTTAGTGACGCAGCATGATACCTCTGAGATCATCCATGTGCAACTAACATCGGGCAAATCTGCAATGCAAATTGTGGTCTGCTGCAGATCACCCTCCATGACCCAGGACCACCACTCCACCTTTCTGGAGACACTGGAAAACATGAAGGTCCTACCAAACACCCTGATGTTGGGCAATTTCAATTACCCTACCATTCACTGGGAAAACTACTAGAGTACAAATTCACAGGCCCAGCGCTTCCTGGAATTCATCAACTCAAATGCCCTGGATCAGCTGGTAAACTCCCTTACCAGAGGTGAAAACATATTGGACCTGGTCATCACCAACATGGGTGACAGGTGCTCCACACTAGAGGTCAACCCATCACTGGTTAGATCAGACCATAAACTAATCACTCAATGTCCACACCCCACCACCACCCCCAACTAAGGAAACCACAGTAAAAAACTTTTTTTAAAGCAAACTTAACCTTACTTAAGACAGAGGTGGTAAGTTTCACAGACCCACACTAAAGGATAACGCTGCCCAAGATGCAGAAACCTTTACAAATGCACTCTATGAGCACCTACAAGGATGCATGGATCATGCCATCCCTAGCAAAACCAATACTCACTCCTCTAAGAGAAGGAAACCAGTTGGGTGGACCCCTGCAATAAACAGGCTATACAATAGAAGGAGGAAACTAGTTCAGAAAAAAAGCAAATTCCAAGAAGGAAAGACATCCCTAATCAGTATCAGTAAGAAACTGAGGTCCCACATGAAATCATCCAAGGCTAACTTTGAAAGAAAAATAGCCAAAGATTCAAAAGATAACCATAAAGCCGTCTTTAGCTATGTTAAGAATCTAAGTGGCAACTCGCAGATATGCACTGAACTAGTGCAAAATAGCACAAAATATACTGAACCTACTGATATTTCCAACATCCTGGCAGATAGATTCAGTGCAAACTTCACCCACCTCTCACATCCAAAAAGGCCCACAACAATACTGGAAAAGTGTAGTGTCCCAAAAATCACAAACGCACAGGTGAAAACAGCCCTTTCAAAAGCCAAAAACACAGCGTCAATGGTACCAGATGGTGTCCCAGGCTGCGTCTTGCATGAACTACAGAACGAAATAACCCCCCACCTAAACACGCTGTTCAACCTCGCTGTTCAACCTCAGCCTCTCTACAGGCTATGTGCCCATAGAATGACACACAGTAACGGTTATTCCTCTCCACAAAGGAGGGGCCAAAACTAACCCTGGTAATTCTCACCCCATAAGCCTGACTAGCCTGGTCTGCAAGGTTATGGAGCGCATCCTCATGGAACTCATTAACAAAGACATTGGGAACCTCCAACCATTTGACCTGACCTCGGCTTTGTTAAGGGCAGATCATGCCTACTAAACCTGGTTGACTTCTTCGAGACAGTCACCAAGGCCATAGACGAGGGAAAGGTGGTTCACACAGCCTACCTTGACCTTGCCAAGGCTTTTGACATCATTCCTCACTCGGGTATTACAGAAAAACTCACTAGCCTGAACATAAACCCCTACATCATGAGATGGGTAGCCAACTGGCTTACAGACAGAACTCACATGGTCAGAATAGCGGGCTCCAGGTCTGACTCTAAACCAGTCACAAGTGGTGTCCTGTAAGGCTCAGTCCTGGGACCCCTACTGTTCGGCATATACTTCTCAGAAGTACAGGCAAACATGATGACTGCAAACTGGGAGCCATAATTGACTCTCCAGCTGCCGCAGACATCCTCCAAAAGGGCCTTACTTAGATGGACACCAAGTCATGGTCTCAAGCTAAATGCCTAAAAATACATATTCATCCCATTTGGGAAAAACAAAACACCCATGAATTACCACATAGGTGGCAGCCCCCTTAATACAGAAGAGATAATAAGAGATCTGGTGACCCAGGTAGATAGTAATCTCTCCTTTGACAATCATATTGCCAAAGTAGTTAGGAAATCCCTTTATGTGGCCTATGTGGCCCATCTAATTACTAAAGGGTTCACATCTAGAAATAAAGAAATTATAGTGCCCCTCTACTCATCACTCGTTAGACCCATCATAGAGTACAATGCCCCATTTGGGATGTACCTCACAAGACACTTCCAACAGCTGGAAGACCACAAAAGTACCTCACTAAGAGGATTACTGGTCTCAAGCATATGTCCTATGCAGCCCGACTGAAAAAACTCCGGCTGTACTCAATGGCATATCGCTTACTCAGAGGTGATCTCTGCCTGACTTACAAAGCCATGTCCAACTCAGAATTGATGGACATGCTCTGCCTAAAAAAATCCAAGTCACTGCAAGCTACGTGCTCTAGTGAGCTAAACCTCGCCACAACAATAAATAGAACATGCTGGAGGGATAGATTCCTGTCACAGAGACTCCCCATGCTTTGGAACAAAATTCCAAATTACATCAGGCAGAGCCCCTCACTAACACTCTTCAAGAAAAACCTTGATGAGTGGATGGGTAACAGAAATACACCCCTGGGATCACTGCATTGGCTCTGCTTGACAGAGGATTAGTTAATTAATCAATAGGGCAGTGAAAGCCGACAAACTCTGGCTATGCTTATAAATGCCCTCGAGCAAATAAGCCTAGTACCTACCTATGAACCTATGACCTGTTATAGTCTGTCTGTGTAGGGCTTCAGAGGCCTTAGCACAGCCTTTGTTTGTGTTTGTCTACACCTGTCCTGCTGGCTGAGACTGTTGTTGGGTATGTGAGCCTCCCTGACTGGCATGTGTGTGTCATATGGACACACATGTGGCCCAGCACATTTCCTGCAGTGGGTTTTGTCACCATGTGTAGTACTGGCTACTATGGTGACACCAGTATATGTTACAGATCTCATGCTGCCACTATAGGTATCTACTATCTGCTGACATCCAATTCAGCCACCCAATTCCCTTGCATGCTCACATCCATACCATAGATACAAGTAACAACACATATTACTCCATTCAGCAATTGGTAGGACGAGTGACTTACCTTGTGGTTGAGCCAGTATTGAGGATGGTGCTGGAGGGCTGCCTATGCCAGATGCACATAGTACACTCCCTATACATGATTGAGCACAGGTAGTGTCATGTTTGGTATCCCTTTTACTGTATGTGTGAGTCAGAGAGAGGTGTCATTCCCTGGGTCCCTACTGTGTCAGAGTATGTGCTATGCATTGCCTCTTTGCTAAGGCCAGGGCATACTGGGCACACCTCCTTCTGCCTACTGGGGCAGGCTCAGGTAGTTCCTCCTCCGAGTCACTCTGTGTCTGTGCAGGCCTTGGCAATGGTGGGGGGCTGTGTGGCCCTGCCCTATGATGTTCCTGCTGCCGCTGTTTCCACAGGATCATATTGTGTAGCATGGCACACACAATGACAATTTGAGTACATATAGCTGGTGAGTATTGCAAGGCTCCACCGGATGTGTCCAGGCACCGGAGCCATGACTTGAGCATCCTAAACACATGCTCCATTATAATTCTAGTCTGTGCTTGTGCCTCATTATGGAGTTCTTGTTCAGGTGTGTGTGCATTTCTGATGGGTGTCATCAGCCATGGCTCCAGTGCATAACCAGCATCCTCCACTAGGTGACCGTTAGGGATGTCCCCATTGGCAAATCTCTGATACAGCTGCGTCAGATGCCAGATGTGTGAGTCATGATAGTTTCCAGGGCAGCCAGCACACACATTCATTATAATGCACTGGACATCGCACATGACCTGGTAGTTGATGGAGGGGAAGCCCTTGTGGTTGATGTAGACCCTACCCTGCTCACTGGGTGGTGCTTTGATGCATAAGTATGTGCAGTCTATAGCACCCACTACTTCTGGGTATTTTGCTATTTGACAATTTGAGTACATGTAGCTGGAGAGTACTGCAAGGCTCCACCGGATGTGTCCAGGCACCGGAACCATGACTTGAGCATCATAAACACATGCTCCATTTTAGTTCTGGTCTGTGCCTTGTGCCTCATTATGGAGTTCTTGTTCAGGTGTGTGTGCATTTCTGATGGGTGTCATCAGCCATGGCTCTAGTGCATAACCAGCATCCCCCAGTAGGTGACCGTTAGGAATGTCCCCATTGGCAAATCTCTGATACAGCTGCGTCAGATGCCAGATGTGGGAGTCATGATATCTTCCAGGGCAGCCACCACACACATTCATTATAGTGCCCTGGGCATCACAAACGACCTGGCAGTTGATGGAGGGGAAGCCCTTGCTGTTGATGTAGACCCTACCCTGCTCACCCTGTGGTGCTTTGATGCATAGGTACGTGCAGTCTATAGCACCCACTACCTCAGGGTATTCTGCTATTTGGTGGAAGAGATGCATATTGTTGGCCAACCCCTCACGGGTGTTGGGAAAATGTACGTGCTCACCGGCATGTGCTGACATGGCATCCAGGAACTGGTGGAGTACCCCGGATGCTGATGCCTGTAAGATCCCCATGATATCCCCAGTTGGCCTTTGGAAGGTACCTGTGGCTAGTATTCTGAGGCCTACACATACCTTGGTATCCACTGGGATGGGTTCCCCTCTGTTAGTTCTGTGTGTCAGGCGTGGCCGGCACAACTCAACAATTTGCTGCAGGAGGTCCCTGTCCACTCTACAGTGCTCCACTAACTCCAGCTCATGTAGGCCCTGGTAGGTTACCCTGAGTCTGTACACTCTTCTCTGTCTCCTCACTGTGGCTGGTCGACAGTATTCTCATCCTCACCACCCTCAGCCTCTTCCACATGTTGATGTATGATAGCTATTGCAGCCCCTATCATTTTTTTGTTTTTGTTTGTTAAAATTTCTCCACTTGTATACACCAGTGGTCTTCTACCTGCCACTGAGTATAATGGCAAAATAGTGATTTTGGTTAGAATGCTTATTTCAGGTTATTTTTTTATATTTTCAGCCCGACCCCATTTGCCCACCACTGCCCTATGCTTAAACAGCCGAAATAGGCTAAAAAAAGTTATGTTTTTTATTGTGAAACTGTTTTCCATGCCAGTGGCCATATATTTAGCCATTGGCATGGTTTCCCATAATATACACACTTTATTTGGAGCTGTCATGGCTCCGTTTTGTAGTTTGCAAAAATGTACTCGGTTACACTACACTAGTCCTGCAACGCCAGCTGACAGCATGGTTTTCACCTGCAAATGGGGTCATTTGCATACAGCAGCTGTGTCTATGCAGGAATAGTGCAGGAGTACTCATGCACGGCCCTGCAGCTTATTCCTGGATCGCACGGTGGTCTTATTGCCTCCTGGAGCTCCTGCACTGTTCCTGCACACCGTGCAGGGATTGCTGAATCTGGTGGCTTGTCTTTAGTAAATAATCTTCACATTGTGTCTTGTATAATTAATGCAAATTCTGTGGGTTTTTATGAATTGAGAACATGGACTATTTCTAACAATGTGTCTAGGGTGACAATTCTCAGAATTCCATATTGTATAGCTCTGATTGTTCCATAAAATAGCTGGTATATGTTTATAAAGGGGAGTACTGGCATAAGGTGAGTGTATATCAAGGGTATTTAAGTATGTATTCATGTCGATATTAATGTCCTCTAACAACTTAAAAGAATATATGGTGTCTTAAAAACAGGCACAAACATGTAACAGTAAGGGATTTAAACATATCTCCAGAAACAAAGCAATCATTTCAGTTAAATAACCTTTCTGGGAAACAATAGGTCATCCAACAGCTGGGAAAATCTCTTTCCACATTTTAAGTAATAGACACAAAATATAGGTTCTGTGTTCAACTCACCAGCTAGTCTGTGAGGAATTTCTCATTGTACAAAATCTTTGCAAAAATCTTATCAACATGTTTAAAATTGCACACAGGTTCTGCAAACAACTGATCATAAAACCTAATATCCTTTAGTTGTTCATAATCCTCATCAATGTACTCACTCCAACCTCAAAAGGCCACCGATCCACCTTTGTCTGCATTGGTAATAACTAGGTTATGTCTAGAGCATAGTTCACTGAGAGCTTCCTGTTTTCCTTATTAAAATTATAAGGAAAATTATTAAAAGGGAACTTTTGAGATAGATGGAGCTCTGTTAGAATATAAGAAGTTAGAATCCAGAATGTCAAAAATTAAATTTGTCAGCTTCAGTTTATACTATGTTTATTTATTTATTTACTTTTGTTAACCTGGATAGTCCAACTGGTTGTTTGCCCATTTTTAGCGGAATCCCAGGGAAAGCCCCCCAAAACAGAGAAAACAATACAAAAAGTTAGTACAATATATACTTCTAAGGTAAACTAAATTTAGAGAGGAAAACAAAGATGCAGAGTATATGTAATAATAAAAGAAAAATATGAGTACACTAACAAAATAATAATCAAGTGAGTCAAAGTGAAAGAGAGTAAATAGCAAGGGAAAGAGGCAAATTTGACAAAATTAGAAGCATAACATATGAAAATGAAAATTTTACAAAAATAAATATATAAGCAGTACTTAATTATATAGTATAGAGGAGTGGGGATGAGTCAGTGAAGAAGGAAAGCAAGAAGAGAAGAAGAAATAAAAAGAAAGAGAAAGTGGAGGAGAAAAGTGTAATAATAGAATTGACCTGATGGATTGTCCCTAGTATGTGATACTGTAATACTTTACATTATTATTCTAGTGAAGTCACAGAGTTATATAACATATGGAGGGCAGAATTCATAAAGACGACTGTGAGGTATACACTTCCTGGTAACATTCATAAAGATGACTGTGAGCTGTAGACAATGTGTACACCTCCTGCTGACCTTTTCAAATTCAAAGACAGTCCTAACATGGTGCTTTAGTATAAAGACATGCAACACTAAATTGGGATCTCTCCACACCTGTGCACCATGCTAAAGAGACAGTCTGGGGGAGAGGCATGTGTTAATTAGCCTTTGTGCTCTCCCTTTGGAATTGCTTATGGGAAGGCATCTACATGCTGTGTGATTCATGGAATCCCTTGGCTGTGTAGATTAGCATAACAAAAAAGCAAGCCGGCCGTAAGTACTCCAAACCACACTATTTATTGTGAGCACTTTCGTCAAAAATCCTTGTAAGTCTGAAAGGAGATTTTAAAATCTTTAATTTTACTTCTCTTGACAATAATAATGACATGGTAAATGTGTTTGCCAAGGGGCTCTCTTTTGTACCTGACAGAAGGGACGATTTAGTCAAAACTATAATTGATTTGAAATTATTTGTATGCAAACTTAACTTGACATGTCTTATGGGTGTTAATTCTTCACTCACTAATAACTTAAGAGTGTCTAGCTTATTTAACCCTCCCATTCAAGAGTCTTTGGCTATCTTTGAAAAATTCCATGAGATGGACCTAAGAGCTATGTTATCTAACAAGTCAAACAAGAATGTTAAAAAGAATATTTCTTCTGATGAGTTAGATTTCATTAACTTGTTAAATTTATGTAACATCAGAGTCATGAAGCCAGACAAGGGCAGAGGTCTGGTCTTCATGGACCAAACCAAATATATAAATCAAATGGAAGTTTATTTAAACAGTGATGTTTATGAGCATGTCAGCCTTAATGAAGTTGATGGCGCTTATAGGAGGATTAATAGCATTGTTAATGATTTATTTCTAGAAAGGAGCATAGACATTGACACATTTCAGTATTTGACGATGCCAGCACCTATTATACCAACACTGTTTGGTTCCCCCAAAATCCACAAGGACCTGAATGACCCCCCATTCAGACCCGTAGTGGATGGGAGGGGGTCTATTACGTATGCAAGTGCTAAATTTGTGGACAAAAAATTAAAACCTTATATAAAAACTGAACCACAAACCTGCCATGACTCTAATGAGAATTTTATCTTCCTCATGGTAGATATTAAAGATATCTCTACACAGTGATACCACAAGAGTTAGGTATTGAGTGGGTTAGAGAATATTTGCTCATGAAAGGGATGGATGATGGAGAAATTTATGTCATCGAAACCCTTCTAGACATAATCTTGTCTAACAATGTCCTATGGTTTAATGGGTAATTTTTTCTTCAGAAAACAGGTATTGCAATGGGTTCACCCTGTGGTAGCAGTTTTGCCAACTGTGTGATGGCCTATTGGGAGAGAGTTTTTTTGTTTAACAACACAATGTTCAAAGATTACGTGGTTTGGTATAAAAGATACCAAGATGATATGTTTCATTTGGAAAGGTGAGGCTACCCATATAGAGTCCTTTATTGCAGATATCACCACTTTAACAAGGTTTCTGGAATTTACATTCCAAGTGGGCATAGATTCCATTAACTTTTTGGACGTATATCTGTTTAAAGATAGGGTGAATTGTAGATATGTGACCACCATCTATCATAAACCCATCGAATGCTTTTTTACATTTTTCAAGCAGCTATTCTTACCATCAGAAGAAGGTGGTTGTCAAGGGACAGGTAGTTAGGGCTGCTAGGATGATTTTGAGTGACAATAATTACATTATATAATGCGATTTGTTAAAATCTATGTTCCTCAAGAGAGGGTACCCACTAAGTTTTCTTGAACATATCTTCCATGAGGTAAATACTAAAAGGCTGTCAGGGTATTTTAGACCTATTGTACACAAAGGCAACACATAATACATCTTTTGAACAGCCAATTCAAAACAGGGCGAACCCAAGACTTGATACAGGCACAAGATTTCTTGTTACCAATTCTACAGATTCCAAAAACATTAGGGACAGTCTTCTTAAGAATTGGACCATCATTTTGGAAGACAATGGTCTTAATAAAATATTGGAAGCAGCCCCACGATTCACATATAGGAGGGGACCCAATATGAAATGCCTGTTAGAGTAACGGAGAAAAATATGTAAGGGTAGTTTTGGTATGGCAAAATGTGGTAGTTGCCCTCAGTGTAAATTTATTAAGATGGGCAATAAACTTTGTATTAATAATAGAAAATACAATATAGAAGGCAAATTTAACTGTGACACCAAAGGGGTAGTCTATGTAGCCTTATGCAAGAGATGTACATCATACTACATTGGCAAAACCAAAAGAAAAATAACACAAAGGATATATGAACACCAATACAGCATACACAAACAGATTACTACAAATGTGTTGGCAAAACACATTTTAGATTACCCCACTTACAAGTTTGTGTTTGCAGTAATACAACAGTTAGAACATAATATATGAGGAGGTCCACGGGAACTTAAACTTGAGGAATGTGAGCTTATGTGGTAAGTTTGCACATTGGCCCACATACCTCCTGGCCTTAACGAATATGTATCAATCAAATGCCTTTTAAAGCTTAAAGCACTTGCTAGGTAGTGCCTATAGCTTGTGCACCAGCACTTCAGTTTTTCTAACTAAGTGTTTAAGTATGTTTTGTATGCCTTTCTACAGTAAGTGTTACACTGGCCTTTGTTTGCTTACCTACAGTCAGTGTCATATTTACCATAAGGTTGCATTTATATATACTTGTCTACTGGACCATGTTTTTTGGTCTTTTATACACACACACACACACACACACACACACACACACACACACACACACACACACACACATATATATATATATATATATATATATATATATATATATATATATATATATATATATATTCATGTAAACAAGTTGCATTTTGAAATGTAGGAATAATTAAGTAAAAATCATTCAAGTTTTAATTTTTACTTTATAATTACCCACACTTGTATCAACTATGTGTTTAGCTCCCCTAGTATTTTAGCTGAAAGGGTATTACACCTTGTTAATTTTTAATCTTTAACATATATATATTTATTATATGCATGTATTTATGTATAGGTTTCTGATATGTTTTGTATATGGTTTTAAGCATACATATTGTAAATGGAGAACATATCTTGTATTAGTTGAATTATTTACTGTTGCCACAATGGAGTTAGATGCTTTTATAACCCTACATGAATTATTGAATGTAATTTACTGATGGTTAATTTGTGATTGGTTTAATTGCATCCACTTGTAAGTATATAAAGTGGTTAATTGTTGTCTTTCCTTTTGTCTGATGAAGTTGGAGCACTGTCTCTGACGAACGCGCTCACAACAAATAATGTGATTTGGAGTACTTGCAGCCTGCTTGCTTTTTTGTCATTTTACCAGTTTGTTCTTTTTTGGAGTTCTTTATTTGTAGATTAGCATGGTCATTACTCACACCTCACAGCAGTGAACATGGCAAAACTCCACATGTTTTCATTGCAGTAGAGATAAAAGTTATCAGGTGTGAGCATGAGTGTATGTAAGCGACTGCATGTGTGAGTGAGTCTGTCTGGGAGACAGTGGTAGGGGAATTACTAAAGAGGGAGTTATTTAGGAGTGTGTGTGTGTGTGTGTGTGTGTGTGTGTGTGTGTGTGTGTGTGTGTGTGTGTGTGTGAGTAGATGAGTTTATCTGCGAAAGTTGTCAAATAAGGAGGGGGCTGTTTTGTGTGAGCCTGTGTGCCTGTGGAATGAATGTGTATGTGTGTTTAGGCAGGTTGGGGTGGCTGTAATACTTTTTCATAAGGCATTTAAACAGTACAAGGAAATGGGGGGGGGTCATAGGCACCAAGGATTACTTTAATGTCTCATGCCTCAATGGCACTTAATGGGGATTAGGGGAATGCTAAACACCAGAGATATGTGTTTAATTACAAGTGGATCAGGGGAGAACTTGGGGATCATGGGGACACTGGACATGAGATATATGTGTTTAATGTTTTGTGGCTTGGGCAGAACACTAAATACTAGGGAGACATATTTAATTATATGTGGTTCAGGGGAAAACTAGACACCAAGGATGCATGTTTACTTATACATGGGCTGGATGTAATATTAGATACCAAGGATACGTGTTTAATTATACATAGTTTGGGGAGAACACTAGACACCAAGAATATGTGTTTAATTATGTATGGGTCAGAGGGAATGCTAGACACCAGGGATACTTTGAACATATTGGACATATTGACAGATGTCGCATGTGCAGTTCTATTGTCTGGCATTAATTGATTGACAGAAATCTTCTGTCATGTACAAGGGTGGGAAAGGAAACATTTGGGACACCACTAGAACAGGTATGCAGCATGTGATGTATGTGTCTGTTAAAATGTATGCATTGTGGGAGACAGTGAATGAGGGGTGCATCTGTTTACATGATGCAGCTGTGAAGACTACTGTAAAAAGTGCTGACCTGCACTTTATGGTAGTTGACATGATTCACAGAAGTGCAAATATGCATGTAATAAGGTCTTTCCTCATGCAGCTAATGTGTCTCTACTGTAAACTCTACTGTAAAAAAAAAAAAAAACATCAACATAACAGGGCATTTTTACTGCAGGCAGTAAGATCCATGATAGGCATGTTAATGAATTCTGAGGTGATATTTTGAGATGTAAAAATTAGGAATATAATTTAATCTTTCACTAAGTACATCAAGCCATTAATCAGATAAAACACTATTGTTCAGGATGACCACTAAATCGAAATTTAATGTGCCTAAATGACCTTCAACAATTCTTTGAAGCATGACAGCATCAGCTCATTTTGTTGTACGTTTCCTCCCTCCCTGGTGGTATCTAATTGGGAGTGGTTAAAATAATATTAGTCATTTTTGTTACAGGTTAGGAATCCACTGATTTTACCCTCAGTGTCTGTGTTGGATGAAAAATCAGTAGCAGATTCAGAGGTATGCAAAAAAGATTTATGAACAGTGGAACTCCTATTATGTTTCTGTCTAACAAAATGAATTATAATGCTTTTCTTAAAGTAACTATTATTACTGGAAAATTATAAAATTCTCTATTGTTTTTTCCATGTTAAGATAATATTATCTTTATAATCTATAACATTAGACTTTCAGACTTAAGTATATATATATATATATATATATATATATATATATATATATATATATATATATATATATATATATATCTAGGACGTTTGCTAGACTGAGCAAATGACCGAAATCCAAATGGCCGGGCATACTTACGCGAAAGTGCTTTTCACCAAAAAAGTACTTTTGCGTAAGTATGACTGTTGCTGAGACTGTACTACTGTGCGGGTAAGGGAAAGTTCCCTTTTCTCCACTGTACTGTGGTCTCAGAAGGAAAATATTAAAGTAGGGTGGGGTGTGGGGGTGCAGGGGGCGAAGCCCCCCTGCTAAAATGTAAATGTAGTGTTTTTTTTTTTTTGTCACACGCTTTAACGAAAGCGCTTTTTCGATAAAAGCACTTTCGTTAAAGTGTGTTCGGGTTTTATGGATTCGAACGTTTACTCAGGCGAGCAAATGTCCTAGATCCATATATATATATATATATATATATATATATATATATATATATATATGTATATATAATTTGTGTTTGTGTGTCTGTGTGTGGGTATATATATATATATATATATATATATATATATATATATATATATGTATATATATATATATATATGTGTGTAGAGGCTTACTATCATATTTTCGAAAATGTTTTTTACGAGTACTTATGTACTCAAAAAACATTGTCGAAAGTTACAATAACAATCGATAAAAAAAGAACGAAAAAATGTCAACAATTCAAAATCGAATTGTTGACATTCTTCAAACTTGCCTCCACATCCAGTCATGCAACGCACATTTTGCAGGGGGACAAGCCCCCATGCACTCCCACTTGTGGGGGGGCTGCACTCCGATATTGCACTACAGTGAGGGAAAGGGTACATTTCCCCATCCCCACTAATGTGCAATCTGCATTCAAAATGTTGAATCCAAAACAGAGAATGCATTTGCTGTTGTGACATCAACATTTTTTTTCCACTCATTTCAAATGTTGAAAACTTGCTTTCGAGATTACATGTTCGCACATTGCAGCTGCAACATTTTGATTGTAATCGTGTATATATATATATATATATATATATATATATATATATATATATATATAGATATATATAGATGTATGTATATATATATATGTGTGTGTGTGTATGTGTGTAAATGTATGTATATATATATATATATATATATATATATATATATATATATTTTTTTTTTTTTTTTTTTTACTGTATGGGATCTTGACAAATGCTCGACTAGCATATGTCTGATTCACAAAACATCGAACACACATACAAGAAAGCGCTTAACATCGACAAGCGCTTCCGTGTATGCGTGCCTGTTTCGTAGATCAGACTACAGTGTGGGTATGGGCAAATTCCCTTTTCCTCACTGTAGTGCGATCTCGGAATGAGAATAATAAAGTAGGGGGGTGTGGGGGGTGAAGCCCCCCCCCTGCAGAAACATAGATTTTTTTTTTTGAACTACACATAAAGGGAAGCACTTTTTGATGTTAAGCGCTTTCGTGTATGTGTGTTCAATGTTTTCTGATTCGGACATATCCTAGTCGAGCATGTGTCCTAGACCCATACTGTGTATATATATATATATATATATTTATATATATATATATATATATATATATATATATATATATATATAAAATATACATTATATATATATATATATATATATATATATATATATATATATATATATATACATACATACATACATACATACATATAAATCAAAGATTAAAAAAGGTGACTCAGAGCAAGCCACTTAGTAAGTAAGATCCAGTAATCCTGGAGTCTACCTGGTGTAATACTTTAAACATTTTGTGATGGAGGACAATGGGATAAATGTGTCTCGGCTTCTGAATTTCCATAACTTTTTACTTTTACTCTTTCACTTTTTTAAGTCATTACTGCTGCGATTAGGCTAAAAAAAAGGCAAAACCTACTCGCTGTAGACATGCCAAATTTTCCTGATATATACAGTATATATATATATATATATATATATATATATATATATATATATATATATATATATATATATATATATATATATATATATATATGCATCTATATATTTCCTCCCTGCTCCACCTTACTCATGTTTGCTAACCCTAACTGTGGCCCCACCCATGCCCTTAACCCTACACATTAGATTACTAGAACCCTTTCATTAACAGTACCATTCATCAAAACAAAAGTACAAAGAACATGCAAAACACCAATCAGGCACAACAATAAATTGATACCCTTACTTAACAGTAACCCTAAACACTTGCACATACACGCTACTTGGTAAAATGCAGGTTTGCACATGTGTAGATATATATATATATATATATATATATATATATATATATATATATATATATATATATATATATATATATGAGATATATATATATATATATATATATAGATATATATATACACATACACACACACACACACGTGTATATGTGTATAGATAGATACAGATATATAACATAAAGTAGGTGGATTGGACATTCTAAATTGGCCATAGGTGTTAGTGCATGAATGTGTGTGAGAAAGGCTGTGTAAACACTAGGTCTAGCTTATGGTCACTGTTCATGTGCCTCCCCAACCCCATGTGCAAAAAGGAAAAAGATGTTATGGCTATATAAATGTATATGCACATACATATATGTTTGTGTATCTCTCTCTGTCTCTCTCTCTCTCTCTCTCTATATATATATATATATATATATATATATATATATATATATGTACATATAGATATAGATATATATATATATATATATATATATATATATATTTGGGTCTATATTATAAAACGAAAAATCAAAATGTCGAACGCCCACATGAGTGTAAATGCAAAAATTTGAAATCGCTATCGTGGGGGGCTGTGCCCCCACACCCCCACTAAATATATATTCCAACTCCGAGATCGCACTACTGTGAGGAAAGTGGAAATATTCCAATCCTCACTGTACTGCTGTCCAAAAAAAATAAGCATCGGCTTCCTGCATTTATGCTCATGCGAGCGACGTTTTGACTTTTCGTCACTCTAAAGTAGACCCTATATATAGTTTTATATATATATATATATATATATATGTGTGTGTGTGTCTGTGTGTGTGTGTGTGTGTGTGTGTATATATATATATATGTATATATATATATATATATATATATATATATATATATCTATACACATATATAAGGCACACGTTGGCATGTCTACAGCTAGGGGTGTTAACAAGGCCTGTGATTCTTTTCATATTGTGTCCACCCTCCTCTTAGACCTCTCCTAGGCCTTTGACACCATCTCTCATTACCTTCTTTTCACTAAACTCTCTAAACTAAATCTATCCCACTCCTCTATAAACTGGTTTACCAGTTATCTATCAAATAGGCAACAAGCAGTTAAGTGGAAAAAAAGCTACCTCACCTTTCCTGAATTCTCCCAGAGGTCTGCCCCAGGGTTCAATTCTAGGTCCCCTTCTGTTCAATATTTTCATAAACGACTTCCATCATGCCATCCCTATTGCCAACCTCATCCAATATGCCAACGATTCAACGATAATCTGCTCTGCCACCTCCATGTCCTCGTTTGCAAAACAAACCCAAAATGCCTTCTCTTTTACTGAACAATGGATGCTAGATAACCATCTAGCACTCAATGCATCCAAGATCAAACTCATATTATTTACCCCTTCTAAAATCACCGTCTTAGACTTAAACTCTATCATCAGCCAAAATAGTACACCTCTTGAAATAGTCTCGTCTGCAAAACTATTAGGAGTTCTCATTGATAATCAGCTAAAATTCGATAGCCATCTCTTAGTAAATATTGCAAAAACCCATAAGAAACTTGTCATGCTTTACCACCGCAACCGTTTCATCTCTTCTTCCACCACGCTTGCTCTCGCTACCAGTTACCTTATCCCCTCCCTATTATATGGCGCCTGCATCCTTACTAATCTGCAATCTTCCCTCAAATCAAAACTCTCCTCTTGTTACTATAAAATTTCAAAATTTCCAACAGGCCACATATCCTCTACCTATCACTGCGTTTCCTTACATCAACTAAACTGGCTTGAGCTCCCCAGTTACCTTACCTATATTCAACTTATCCAAGCACACAAACTTATTTTCTGCCTCACTCTCTCACCATCCCTTGCTGCTGCCTTCCAAATGCATCTCCATGTCAGGCCTCTAAGATCAAACTTCGAAAATTTAATAGAAGTACATATACCTGCCTGCCCAGCAGGCAAATATCCTCTATCCTTCTTGCTCTCCCACCTATCATCCAGACCACCAATAGTCTCTCTGCCTTTAAAACTTTACTCCACTCACATGCAAGTACACAATGGGAATATTCTTGTTCCCATCCTACATAACTTCCCTGAGTATAGTTACTCTCTATAAGCTAACTTATCCATGAACAACCACCTATAGTCTTATAATGCCTAGCAACAGTTTATATGCATTAGCATAATCTCTTGAACTTAATTTGTCTGTAATTAATTATTTTAAATGCATTGTACTAATTTGCTCCTGCAAATGACAATTTTTTTGTAACTTTGTTACTTTATATTTTTCTAATTCTAACATACTTGTAATTTTTGTAATCTTGCAAATTGTAATATTTGTACTTCTTCTGGAGCTTTTCTCCCCAGGACTCCATTGAAAAAGCTCCTCGTGGCCCAATGGACCATCCTGGCAAACAAACTGCAAATAAAAAAAAAAAATCAAATAAATAAATATATTATTGCATGAAGGAGAATCACCAGTCAAAAGTTAAAAACCCATACTTCTATGTTGAAAATCCATGACAAAGGTGATTAGGATAACTTGGTTAACCAAATATCTCCGCACTAGAAAACTCAAACAAAGAATCATAAATGAACATCTGAGCTACAGTTGAAAATTTCATGACACATTTTCCTCTTTTCATTGTAGTTGGACAAAAATGAATACTCTTATATGTTCTGAAAAACTGCACTTTCTGTTTTTTTTTTCTGTTAGAGTCGCTAGTTCTTATAATCAAGGTTAGACGGAGCTTTCCTTCCACAGTAAGATATTAGTGTGATTATAAGAATTGCCAGCTTTAGGATAGTTTCTCTTTTTCCTTTGTTATTAGTTTTGATGCAGGAGCACATTTGTCCTTGGTAAACACATAAACACAGCTCTACAGTTCCTAGCATGTAAACGTAAGTGACAAAGTAATGATCTGCTTCACAGCATCAGGTTTCCTAGTCTGATTCTCATCTGGGGTTCTATCAGTGCAGAGTTGGTGTGGTCTACCTATGTCTGTGCATCTTTTCTCTGTGTACACCTGTTTCCTTCTATACTCCAAAAACATACACTAGGCAGATTGACAACTCTAAATTCTCCATTAGTCATTGTGTAGGCTGTACTTCCTTGCCTTACCTGCCTAGTAAACTAGGGATGATGACAGCTGTTCATGGGCCTAGCTGTATGAAATGGGGACAAACCAACACTGTTGGATGAAATGATAACCATACTACAGCTTATGCTGTCTTCTGTAATCCATGAAGGTAAACTGGACAAGGGCATCAGGTGCTGACTTGTCGGTATATGGGCTAAATTTTTGGCTAGGCTTTTAAGGGCCTCAGGGCCAATAGCCTAGTAACTTCCTATGATCCAGTGATCCTATGTAAGTTACTACTAGACATGTAACTACAGCTTATGCCATCTTATGTAATCGATGAAGGTATATTACTGCTAGACATGCAACTACAGCTTATGCCATCGTCTGCAATCCATGAAGGTAACTTACCACTACACATGCAATTACAGTTTATGCCATCTTCTGTAATCCATGAAGGTAAGTTACCACTAGACATGCAACTACAGCTTATGCCATCTTCTATAATCCATGAAGGTAAGTTCCACCAGACATGCAATGCTTCAGTCAAACCACAATGAAAGGATGAGGTTTCCTTTCTAAAGAAGGTCCTCAGTTTAGTAGAAAATAAGTTTTAACTACTTCTGTCTTCTGTAGTACTGAAGAAAGATTGGAGCGACAGTGTGCAATAGCAATGGGAAAAGTATATCGCTTGTTTAAAATGGATGATCTTCTTTAAGTTAAAGACAAATGCAAATGTAATGCTTTGCAATATCTAATCAAAAGTAAAGCATAAGATAAAAGACACTACACAGGGATTCAGATGGAAAATTCAAGGGCTATCATTAAGATATATAATATCTTCTTCGATCACCATGAATTAAGAGAATAACTGCTGTTCTGCTCATGCCAAATTTCATATACTCTGGTGTTCAGACCAGATGTTCTACTCTAGTTTTCTTTCTGTGTCTGCAGGCTTTTAGCTAAATGATACATTTGAGTGATTGTCCTTAGTAAATGGCTTCCGCTATCTCCTTAATGATCTGGCATTACGGTGCTATCCATTGTCATTCCAGCGGGAACCATGAGATTATTCATGCCATTGCCTTTGAAATGTTTATGTTACTTTCCCTCAGAATGCTATCTTGGAAATAATTTGTCACTTGTTGGAGACAGAACAGTTTGCAGAATTTAACCCATCATATTTTCTATTACTCTGTGGAAAATGCTGAGCATGTGTTCAAGACGACGGCTCAGCTGTTGGGTTTGGCTGATCAGTTGTCAAGAGATATCATTTTTAATTGCAGTTGGAGGGGGTAAATACCACCCTGAAAACATATACAACTACCTCTGAACTTTGTTTTAAGCTTCAGGATGGAGGCAGCATCACAACTTGAGGAGTAACTCAGTGATGTCATTTCCAGGCTACAACATTTTGCATCAGACAAACCTAAGCTGAAAACTACTCTCTATGGAATCAGGTTAGAAATACAGGAGCTCCAATAAAAGAAATCTGTAGAGTTGCTGTTCTAGAAAAATAAAATATTTTCATTATGAAATTGATCTTTCAGTGAAGTAGATGAGAAAATCCCTTTAGAGGGCACAATATGCTAAAAAATGATTGTGCTATAACAAGCAAATTACTGGACTGGCTGATGAAGCAGAAGGAAGTGGTACTATTTTGTTCATTAAAATGTTGCTTACATAATCAGGCATATGACCTTCAAGTCTCTGTGTTATTTTGGCAAGAGTTCACAGAGTAGGGTAAAATGTGTTGATAATAATAGAGCTAGGATTTCATTGTGTAAACTATCACAGAGAAAAAACTGACTCTTGAAAAACAGTTTCTGAGCTCAAAGGGATGGGCTTTCAGGGTAGGAGATAAACTATATGGAGGATTTTGAGTACCTCTGAAACTTTCGGGAATGGAAAGTATTTGCAGAAGCCATATGGAAATAGAACAAGGTTGTAGCCCAGGGATGAACAGCATACCCTGCAACTGCAATGGTGTTATGTCAGGAACGTGCTGATTCATAGGTAGGTACTAGGCTATCGGCCAGAGGGCCTACGTAAGCCTAGCCAACAAGGTTCCCTGGCTTACGCCACGCAAGAAAGTTATTTTCCTGTGCCACTGTCGAGCAGAGACACAGAAGTGATCCCCAGGGTGTATTTCCTATTTCCCATCCACTCATCAAGATTTTTCTTCAAGAGTGCTAATGAAGAACGTTGTTTGACATAGATGGGTAGCCTGTTCCAGAGTATTAAAAGTCTCTAGGACAGGAATTTATCCCTCCAGCATTTCCTGTTTATTGCGGTGACAAGGTTTAGGTCCCTAGACCATGTAGCTCGGAGGGATTGGGATTTCTTTAGGTGTAGCATGTCTAACAGCTCTGGGTTTGACATAGCTTTATATAGCTGGGGGGTTTTGAGATGGTCAGTGTAGGACATCTGTTTGAGGCCAGTAATCCTCTTTGTGAGGTACTTCTGTGGCCTTTCCAGCTGCTGCAGATGTATTGTGAGGTACATTCCAAAAGGGGTGTTGTACTCTATAATGGGTCTAATGAGTGTCAAGTAGAGGGGAACAATGACCTCTTTTTTCCTGGATGAGAACCCTTTTATGATGAGGTATGCCATGTAGAAGGACTTCCCGACTACTGTGGCGATGTGGCTATCAAAGGACAGACTACTGTCCTCCTGGGTCCCAAGGTGTCTTATCACACATTTGGTGTTAAGTAGACTGCTGCTGTCTATGTAGTAGTTCATATACCAAAGGGGATGATAATGCACTTTTTGGCATTGAGCTTGAGGCCATGGCTCTGACACCAGGCATCTGTTTCAGCGAAGCCCTTCTGTAGGATTTCCACATCATTTGGGGACTCGACTATGGTTCCTAGTTTGCAGTCATCTGCAAACTTTGTTAGCCAGAGGCCTTCTGTGTTAGCCTGTACTTCAGAGAAGTAGATACCAAACAGGAGAGGTCCCAGGACTGAACCCTGTGGTACTCCACTTGTCAGTGGTTTGAGGTCAGATTTGGAGTGTGCAACTTTTAGTGTGGGTTCTGTCATTGAGCCAGTTGGCAACCCATCTTGTGATGTAGGGATTTATACCTAGTTTAGTGAGTTTAGCTATAATTCCAGAATGGAGGATGGTGTCAAAAGCCTTGGCGAGGTCAAGGTAGGCTGTGTGAACCACCTTACCCTCAACTACTGCTTTGGTGACTGCCTCAAAGAAGTTGATCAGGTTCAGGAGGCATGATCTGCCTTTCATAAACCCAAACTAGGTGGGATCCAGAGTTTGGAGGTTACCAATGTCTTTGTTTATGAGTTCCATGATGATACGTTCCATGGCCTTGCAGACAAGACCAGGCTCGTCAGGCTAATAGGGCAATAGTTCCCGGGATCAGTGGTAGCTCCCCCTTTGTGGAGTGGGATAACTGTTGCTGTACTCCATTCAGTGGGCACAAAGCCTGATGTGAGGCTATGATTGAACATGGTGCTTAGGTGGGGAGCCAGTTCATTCTGAAATTCGTGTAAAATGCAGCATGGGATGTTGTCCGGTCCCATGGATGCTGTGTTTTTGGCTTTAGAGAGTGCAGCTTTTACCTGCATAGTTGTGATTACAGGGACTCTGCATTCTTCCTGTATAGATATGGTCCCTTTAGGGGGTGATGGGGGGAGTAAAGTTAGTACTGAACCTATCTGCCAGGATGTTGGCAATATCAGTTGGTTCTGTAGTTTTCATGTCGTTGTGCTGCAACTCAGAGCAGAGCTGAGTGTTGCCATTGAGATTCTTGACATAGCTGTAGATTGCTTTGTAGTTGTCCTTAGAATCAGTGGTGATTTTGTTTTCGGAGCTAGCTTTGGAGGATCTTATAAGGGATCCCTCCAGGAGATGGCCAATATGCCCCAGACTTTTCCCAGAGGTGTAATGCATACTTAATGTCCATGGGAGAATGCTTCAAATGACCCATCGGACAGATATGAAAGTGTCAGTGGAAGAAAAGACCCTGTCATTGTAATTATATTAATGTGAAGGCCTATGCAACATTTTACTCTGTACTGGCTATTTGAATAGGTCTCAAAAAATGGAATACCCCAGTTGCATACCAATTTTCACTGAAGACCTTTGAGAAATAGAAGGAATGTTAAAGACTGTAAAAGTGAATGCCAGAAGGCTTAAGGTGACAAGGGGCCTAGTGAAAACTGATGATTGACCTTGTGAAGATCACTTGAGTTTCAACATCCTGCTACTTTAGGAAGATTGAGGTGGTTTATCCTGCATGTTTGCAATGTAATGTAATCACCTCTTTTCTACTTTCTGCTGCTTGAGTCTTTGAGAGGTGCTGGTGACCCAGGTTTGTTAATCATTTTGTTGTGGGTGCTCTGCTGGAACAACAGAGAAGGTGGATGCTGTAGTGAAATACTGCAGTGCCTTCTACTGGACTTCCTTGGATACTGTTCTATGTGATCTAACACCTTTCTCATTATCTGATTTGGTAGCTCAGCTGGAAATACAAACTTTTACAGACTTACCACAAAACTGTGATACCTTTTCTTTTTATTAGGACCACTGACCAAGGCATCTGTTCACCTGTCTATCCATGGGGTGCCTTAGGACTGGACCATATTTTACCTGAGCACCATTGCTGTGGGAATCCATGTATATATTAGTAAATAGTTTTTTTTATGTTTTTGGCATAATGTGTGTAATACCCCAATTGTGTTGTACATACTTACTGGCTTACTACATTCCATAAGGAACTTACCCTCACTAAGGAGCACACAAAATTATGGAATTTTAAGACTTAAAAAATGTTTTTATTTTTGGAGGGTCATCTTTATTGTTTTAAAATGTGTGCAGTGTGATAATCAGACCTTGTGGCAAGTGATTTTATTGACTTGCATGATATTTTGCAGTTTTTTTCTGCATTTGCGCATGCATTTTAAGACATGCGACTAGCCTGATGCAGCAGACTGTATTAGCCTTTGTGTAATATGTGAGAACCACCCCAACCTTAAGAGGCAGATGAAAATTAGGTGACTGATTTGATGAGTTATTGGTGACCATGATAAAGTTGGAGTTAGAAAGCATTCTTCTGGCTGAGTAGTGAGATATATAGCAAGTTGTTGATATGGAAGTTGAAAGAAAAGTGGGCAAAAGATATTTCTGAAGTAACTAAGAATATGATGGGGGAGGGCTATTCCAACTGAGGGTGATTTGTGAGACATTCCAGTACTAGTAACAGAAATTGTTCATGTATAACGGACAAAACCATTGAAATAACTTGTGATGCTGGGAAGGTACAGTGTTAGAAAATAAAGTGTGTGCACAATTGTGTAAGAGTTTAACTGGGCCTCAAGTGGTGTCTGCAATTTGTCATTTAATAAAGGGCAAAGCTGTGGGACCAGTTAGACTTTCCACAGATTTTGAGAATGTGGGAGAAATGGAGAATAGCATAATAGTGGCAGGCCTTATTTCAACAGAGCATTAAGGGATCATTTTACCAGAATCACTTTCTGATGTATCTTTCTGATGCATCTCTGTTGCCGTGGTGGTACGGCGGTAGCGTTGTTAGCTCACAGCAAGAGGTTCTCCCATTCGATTCTCGGCTTGGCTTGGGAGTGCCTTCTGTGTGGAGTCTGCATGTCCTCCCCTCAGTTGGGTAGCGTTCGAAAGACATGCGTGCATAAATGGGCGTGCCTTTGTTGAAGGTTGGGCATCGAGCTGGTACCTTGGTGTTTTGTAAAAATCTACTGCCAATCATTAGCAGACCGGAATTCCGCTGTGGTGACCCCTTACTGGGAAAAAGCAGAAAGACAAACAATAACTTTCTGATGTATCTCTGGTGGGTTTGCCTCACAGTGGTGGAGACCCAGGGGATATGACAAATTTTGTTCCATTTCACTTATGAATGCTAATACAAAGACATTTGTAAAGACACTAGCAGCAAAGTTTTAGAAAGTTTTCAGGTGGTTAGCTGATATTGGGTGGGCAGGTTCCATACATGTAAACACCTCAATAACTGTGTCACTTTGTCTCTCAGTTCTGTTTGTGCTATTCAGCACATCGGGCAATGAGCACTCTTCAGTCATGCATTGTTCTGTAGGGGTTACAATTTTATGGGGTTGGGTTGATAGCCTGGCTCCCAGCCCTCCTCTCATGGTCTGCACATGGGGTTGGGCACACCACAGCACACTCATATGCACACTCACACCTAGGGCCATTTTAGAGTGTCCAATCCACCTGCCACATGTCTTTGTAAGTGGATGGTAACTGGAACACCCAGAGGAAACCCACACAAACACAGGGAGAACATGCAGACTCCACACAGAAGACACCCCAGCCAAGAGTCAAACCAGAGAACCTCTTGATGTGAGGCCAAAATTCTAACTGATGCACCACAGCACTGCTCTACTGGACCACTTTGGTGGAAATAATTTATTACACTGAAAAGATGCACAGGACTGAAAGAGGTGTTGTGCTTCTTGATGTAAGACAGGCCTTTAGTGATGTTTAATGAGCCTGATTTCTTAAAGGTATGGAATGTGTTGGTAAAGAACAGGGGTTAAGGCTCTATAGTATATGCAGTTATGACAGTTGTGGTAAATTGTAAACTTACTGGGTACAGTTCCAAATATCCCTGATTTTTTTTTAGTCACAGAGAAATCATTTCAGTGAATGAGTGAAGGAATGTCTACCTGTCCAAGTTGTGGCTTTCCATCTGTCTTTTTACTTATTTGCCTATGGCTGCATGTTGCCATTGGAAGATGTTGTGAGCTTATTGTGTCCAGTGTTACAGATCTTTAGGAAATGTTAAGTTTCTTAGCTGTGAATGTATGACATAAAGGCAGCTATTGCTTTACTAGGTATGGCAAAAGGGAATGATGACAGATGGTGGCGAAGAACAGGAAACAAAAAGTATTTGGAACTGATTTTCTACATTTGCATAAGAAAGACACAAAATGATGGATTTCCAGCCAAATTAAATTTAAAGGATGGGTGTAGTAATAGGGTTAGTGTATTGGTGAGCAAGAATGATGAGTTCTAGATGAGGGTCTGCCCTTTAATAACATCTGTTACTAGATATATCTCCCTGCCTCCAGAAACTTAAGAGAGTAGAAATATGGACAAAATCAATTTGTTGAGAGGAAGAAGAGAGACTGCACCAGTAAAGTTTGATTTTTTTTTTTGCTAGGTGAAGTTTGGTAGAGAGAGGCTTACCTGATTTTAAATGGCATTTGATGTCAGCTAATCTGGTTAAAAAGAAGCGAAGGCTTTTCTCAGAGTTGTAGGAAGAAGGAGTATGATGCTAAAGGTAAAGAAAATCAGAATGGTTTATATTTTTATGGGATATTCCATCAAAGGGGACAATATACTTGATCTTATTGTCATTAACATCTCAGAAAATGTATGATCTCTAAAGGCACTTCTGCCATTAGGTCACAATCTCTAAAGGCACTTCTGCCTTTGGGGTCATCTACTCACTACTCAATATAATTTGTACTTCATTTACTAATTAACTTACAAGTTTTAACAAAGAAGTAGGAATGTAATAAAGAATGGCTGTATAGTCTACCTCTGTGGAGAGCACATACTGACTTGACATTGTATGCCCACAATTCAGAAAATGTTTATAGTTACAACATTCTAGAAGAACTTCCACAGGCATGTGTTAATGAACCATTGAGGAAAAAGAACATTAAGTCATTTCCATATTGGTGGAATAAATCTTTAACAAAACAACATTAAGTCATTCCCCAGATTCAGCAAGCTTTGCACACCATGCAGGAATAGTGCAAGAGCTGCTGGAGGGAATATGGCCACTGAGAGATCCAGGAACAAGTTCCCGGCACGTGCGCTCCTGCAATATTCCTGCATGGACACAGCTCCTGTATGCTAATCACCCCATTTGCAGGTGAAAACCATGCAAATGAGGTGAATTAGCAATCCAGGAAGCTGGCAGCCATCCGTGCAGCAGTAGTGTAACCTGCAGAAATGTATTCGGCTAGTAACCGAGTACATTTCTGCAAACTACAAAATGGAGCCATGACAGCTCCAAATAAAGGGTGTAAATAATGTGGAAGGCATACCAATGGTCAAATATATGGCCATTGGAATGGAAAATAGGTCAAAAATAACAAAAATAACTTTTATTTTTTGGGGGGCGAATTCGGCCATTTAAGCATAGGGCAGTGGTGCTCAAACAGGATTGGCCCAAAAATAAAAATTAAACCTTGAAAAAAGCTTTTTAGGCAAAATCATAATTTTGCCCTTATAAGCAATGGCAGGCAGAAGACAACAAGGCCACTGAGCAGTGGTTGCTAAGAGGGAAGGCTCAGTGTTAGACTTGTAACTAGGCATTAGCAGTCAATTCTATGCAAATGAGGGGAATGATACTGAATCACAGATTTCCCCTCATTGCTAGCCAGCACCCAACTGTGTAGGTGCAGGAAAACCATGGTGCAAGCCTAAGAGTTAACTGACATCATAGAGGGGTGAGTCAGGCATACTGTAAGCTTACTGGAGCTTGGGTTTGCCCTTAGCTTAGCAGAGCCAAGGAAGGGGGCATGTCTGAAACTGCCTAGCAGTGTTTACATTGAAAATACAAAGCGAACTGTATTTTCTTAGTGTTTACATTGACTAAATGGGTGTGCATGCTGCGCACCGGGTTTAAAAAAAAAATTAAATCAGGAAAATGCAGCTCCGTTCACATCTGAGCACTGGGTTTGCACGGCGCACCTCAGGGCTTAAACAGGAAGGCAATGGGAAGGGAAAACAGCAGTAGGATGGTAATCAAGCAGAACTAGCATAGCTGGCAGGTGAAATGAATCAGAATCAGCCAATTACACAGGCAGCAGCCTAGCCCAGACCAGCACACTACTTAAACTATGCAAACACCTTTCCCTCTGTTTTTTTCCCACAAACTCTAAACCACCAGCATACACAAATGGGGAAATTTTACCTAACAAAAGTTACAAAATGATAGGGGCTGCTTTTGCTCTCATAAATCAACACGTGGAAGAGGCTGAGGGTGGTGAGGATGACAATGCTGATGACTAACCCACAGTGAGGAGAAGGAGAAGATTGTACAGACCCAGGGTAACCTACCAGGGACTACATGAGCTGGAGATAGTGAAGCACTATAGGGTGGACAGGGACCTCCTACAGCAAATTGTTGAGCTGTGCCGGGCACGCCTCACACACAGAACCAACAGAGGGGAATCCATCCCAGTGGATACCAAGGTATGTGTAGGCTTAAGAATACTAGCCACAGGTACCTTCCAAAGGCCAACTAGGGATATCATGGGGATCTCACAGGCATCAGCATCCAGGGTACTCCACCAGTTCCTGGATGTCATGTCAGCACATGCAGTGAGCACATATATTTCTTCAACACTCGTGAGGCGTTGACCAGCAATATGCATCTCCTCCACCAAATAGCAGAATTCCCTGAAGTATTGGGTCCTATAGACTGCACGCACATATACATCAAAGTACCACCCAGAGAGCAGGGTAGAGTTCATATAAACTGCAAGGGCTTTCCCTTCATCAACTGCCAGGTCATGTGCGATGCCTAGGGTATTATAATAAAGGTGTGTGCTGGCAGCCCTGGAAGCTATCACAACTCCCACATCTGGCATATGATGCAGCTGTACCAGAGATTTTCCAGTGGGGACATCCCATATGGCCACCTAGTGGGGATGCTGTTTACACGGTGGAGCTGTGGCTGATGGCACCCATCAGAAATGCACATACACCGGAACAAGAACTCCATAATGAAGCACACGCACAGACCAGAATCATAATGGAGCATGTGTTTGGGATGCTCAAGTCATGGTTCCGGTGCCTGGATACATCCGGTGGAGCCTTGCAGTACTCATCAGCTACATGTACCCAAATTGTCATTCTATATGCCATGCTACACAATATGATCCTGCAGAAACAACTGCAGCAGGAACTGCATGGGGCAGGGCCACACAGCCCCCCACCATTGCCAAAACCAGCACAGGCACAGAGTAACTCAGAGGAGGAACAACCTAAGCCTGCCCCTGTAGGCAGAAGGAGGCATGCCCAGTATGCCCACGCTATGGCAAAGAGGCAACGCACATCACATACACTGACACGGTAGGAACCCAGGGAATAACAGCTCTCTCTGACTTGCACATACAGTAAAAGGGATGCCAAACATGACACTACCTGTGCTTAACCATGTATAGGGAGTGTACTATGTGCATCCAACATAGTCAGCCCTCCAGCACCATCCTCAATACTGGCACAGCCACAAGGTAAGTCACTCTCACTATCAATTGCTGAATGTAGTAGTATATTCTGCTACCTGTATCTATGGTGTGGATGTGAGCATGTAAGGGAACTGGGTGGCTGAATGTGATGGCAGGAGATAGTACACACCTATATCGGCAGCATGAAATCCTTAACAAATACTGGTGTCAGCATAGTAGGCAGTACTAGACAAGGTGACATAACTCACTGCAGAACATGTGGTGGGCCAAATGTGTGTCCATAGGACACACACACACACATGCACATCAGTGAAGCTCACATATCCAACAACAGTGTCAGCCACCAGGACAGGTGTAGACAAACACAAAGAAAGGCTGTGCTAAGGCCTCTGACTGATGGCTACGGAGAACAGCCCCCCTCCAGACCTACACCGACAGACTACAACAGGTTAGGCAGTGGGATGTTAGTTCTGAGGGTTAAGAAGTCTGAAACTGAAATGTAGGTCAATAAAAACTAAGAACTGTAGTACACTGATATACCTCTAGTCTGCATGACAGGTCAAAATGCAGAATGAAATGGAAGCCAACAGATTATCTGAAATACCAGTACAGTCATAGTAAATGTTTACAGTTGTCAGGTGTGTCCCCTCCCCCAACAAGCCTATGTAGAAATGTAGTAACATGTATGTCTAGGTATAATAGTGGAGCATAGATGACCTGATCTGGACAAAGTAGCAGGATACACTGTTGCAAGTGTACAATACGCAGGGCTCTGTGTGTTAGGCTGTTGTGTGTTGTATATTGTGTAAAAGTGGTCAGCATGTAGGCATGGAGGGTTGGGTCCAAGTGGCCAATCACCAGTACTATTGATGACAGGGCCAAGTTCTCAAAACTGCAGTGCCAAACACAATGCGTCCCAGCAAGACACAATCCAGCAGTAATCCATACTAATTATTCCAATGTAATATCTGTCACCATCTGAAAGATGGACATGGCATGAATGTGGGCTCAGACATACAAACAGTACACAGGTGGAAGTACCCTAGATAGAGAGTGTATAAAATGTTACTGTCAAATGGACACACTTTTGGAATTGTACATACAGGTTAGCAGCACATTAGTTGACTGTGTAGTATTGAATACTGATGTAGTCTGGCCAAACTGCTGATGTCCCTGCACAAGCCAGCATAAGTGGATTGCCCCAAATATATCTGTGAGTCAGCTGCAAGTAGCTTCCATAGAACACATGCACCCGGCTCATCCCACCATCAGCCACAGGTACCTCACAGGTCATATCCCTGCTGTTGGGAATGAGTACAATATGACACCCACCTCTGTATGGGAATAGCCACAGAATGCAGCATGCTGAAGAGGTGTCCCATGAAGGTGTGTACCTAGCTGTAAGCAGCACCCTGCCAGCACCCACAGCAATGGATCAATAAGGACAGAAACTATTGACATTGACACCTTGCACACCTACCCTTTCACCACAGGGGAATACAGTGGCTTGCAGCCTGGGACTGTAGGAATGACACAATGCACTGGGCTGCTACAGATGGCCTACATCACTACCAAATACCCTACAGTCCTCTGTCAAAGGCCTGTGTCTCACCCATACTGCCAATGTATGTTATCTCATAGACTCCCAAATAACAACATAACACAGTTCACAGAACACAAATGCAAGGCCATGTCAACAAATCCCAGTAGCATGTCCACCATGTCCAACTGCATGAAATGTGGACCAACCCCTAAATACCACTGAGATGAAGTGATAACTATAGGGATACTTATCAGATATTGTTTGCATAATGTTCTGAAGAGGATAGAATAACAGAAGGGGCAGGTAGAAGCATGGAAGTCATGGAGTGTGTGAAGTCTGAAACTCAGCTGTGTGCACATACTATCCCTGCTAAAACACAGGAATGGGTGGTTACAAACCTGCTCGTAAACCACAGTGTGAAGGGGTAATTACCAGAAATATAAGTCCTGCCTTTGGGTAACCTGTGTGAATCTGTACAGCTGTGAGGTATGGCCACAGCAGGATATGGCCATACTGTCACATTGATAAATGTACAAGCATGGGATCCTCAGCCACCACAGTACCAAGGTTCTGAACCATTTAAACAGACCAATCAGCAAGTGTCTGCAGCTCCCCCTCCAGAATGGCATGATTGTGCAAGAATATGTAGGCTGCAGAGCACAATACTGGTCACAGCTTCATTCATTTTGTGTTCCCCAGGAAATTGCTGCAAGTAAATATGTATACCTGTCAGTAGTTGATGACATAAAACATCACAGTATAAAACAGTACATATGTCTGAATATCTCTGCTAACACCAAAACCATGTAGCAGAAGCAGCATAGTCAAAGTTACAGTATCCCACTATCCTTTGACCATTGTGACCCCATATTGTCAACTGATCGACAGATATCCTGCAGAAACAGGTTGCTAGCTGTAGGTGTAGAACACAAATACCTACACTGGAGTACAACCTACCTGAAATGGATTCACACATTCAATACAGAAGGTCATACTGGGCATGCTCCCACACTTAGAGAAATGAAGCCCATGTCTGACAACAAAATACTGAAAAGTCATACTGGGTATGCATCCGCACTTAAGCCCATATCTGGCAACAACAGTGGACTATACATATCTGTCAGTTGCAGATGTTTGTGCATACACTCCACATTGCACACCAGTCATGCTTTGCACACACATCAGATAGGAATACACACATGTATGCAAGGACAACACACTATAATAGGCCAAGCATACACATACATAGATGTGTGGAAGAGAGTGACAGACAGTGATAAAGAGCTTCCCACCATGAGGCCTGTCCCGACCAGCACATATCCAGTTGGCCAATACTACATGATGTACAAATGTCTATCACTGCAGACATTTGCTTCTGGTAGCCCTCAGCACTATAGTGTCTCTGCTTGTGATAACTGTGTAACATGACTGTACAAGTCATTATTCATCTAGCAGTTGTATACATGTTCCTGTCAAATATAAACCTGTGTGTGACTGAGTGTTGTGTGTGTGCTTACAGATGAATGGTTTATGGCCCATTCATACACACTGCACTCCCAATTGCCCTACTTTGGCAAGCCTGCTGATGTCATTCACCTTGAAATATAGCTTTGGAGGAGGGCTTGCCCTGTAAGCTCTGTGTCGTGTCCTATAACTGCGTAATGCTATAGTGTGATTTACTTAGGTAGGTGGTCTATTCCCAGACATGGCAACTGTACGTGTGTGTGTGTGTGTGTGTGTGTGTGTGTGTGTGTGTGTGTGTGTGTGTGTGTGTGCGCGCATGTGTAGGGATCAATGCTTTTGAGGCCAGTCACAGTGACTACACTTTCCATTGCCCTAATTTGGCAAGCCTGCTGATGTCATTCACCTTGAAATACACCTTTGGGAAATGGTTAGCACTATAAGCTCTGTTGCATGTGTGTAAATGCAGTGCACTGTAGTAGCAATACATAGCTAGGTAGGGGTTTGAATATCATCACTAACAAGTGTGTGTGTGTTTGTCATCAGTATCCTGTGCGGAAGTAGCTGTGATTGTGTAATAACAGGACTCATTGTGGGGTGGGTTTTGCAAATTTCTTATATTGAGAACCTACTTTATGTTACAATGTCCACCTTACAAGGACAGCAGATGTCAAACAGCAGAGAGGCTGGTGTAGACAATCCATACCCCTACATGTGACATTATGGATTGGGGAACAATATATGCAACCCTTGTATTACCCAGATAACACTCTCCACCCATGTCTCATACACAAACACACTTGGCTAGGCAACAACCACTATGTTGGTAGTTCCCTGCATATTGCCCACAGATAGTAATCACAATGTGATTGCAGGGGACTACAGAGGATATGGCACCCTGTTCCATCCCTACAACAGGCAAATAATTGTTTACAGTGGTCTTTTGCTATGTTCTCCAGTGGATGCCTACAACAACTGTAGAGTCAGCAAATGTAACCCACAAAGGAAATACCATGCCTTGTACACATGCCTTGTATGGACAGATGCCACTAACACCAGTGGATACCTGTATCATGCTGTCAATGTAGATGCAGGATCAACCTCAGTTCCAAAGCCAGTTCTCACCACATGAGGTCAGGAATGCCACATCAGATGATAACAATCTGTCCACACAACATGTCCCAGACACCCCAGGTACACTTCCACATGTCACAGAACATGCATGTGGGAAATGTGCACAACCCAGATGCTGTCCATGTTATGGAATATAGAACACATACATGGCAAGAATTGCACAGCACTGGCCACCCACAATAGTAACCCAGATGAGTGGATGGTGAATACAACACCTACCTGTGTGGGCCAATAGAGGGACTACATCCCTGAGCTACACTGCAGACCATTGTCATGTGGCCTGATGCCAAGGTATACCCTTTGCCTGGCCTTGTACAGCCTTCTGGTACAGTCAGCTACTACCCACCTGTGAAGCAATGAACCCATGCATGACAGTACTGGCAAATCTGTGTCTGTGTGTGTGTGTGGAGATTAATGATTTGGAAACCATTCACACTCACTACACCTCCCTTTGCCCTACTGTAACATGCTTTCTGATGTCAGTCACCTTGACATACCCTATGCCCATACATCAGAGTGATAACCTCTGTGATGCATGTGATACCCGTGTAATACTGTAGTGTAGCAAACTAGTTAGTTAGGAATTTTAAATGCTGACCCTGCCAACTGTGATAATGTGTGTGAGTCGCAGAAAGAGTCTTGTTGTGTCTTCCTTGACAGCTGGTTTTGTGGAAAGGCACATATACTACACTTACCTTATCCCTCCTTTAACACTGTTGCTGATGTCACTCACCTTCAAAGATACCTTTGGACAGCTCTCTAACATGTAATCTCTGTGGCACATGCGATGACTGCATAAAAATGTAATAGCAATGCATAGCCAGGCAGGGGTTTGAAACCCTGTACTGGTAAGTGTGTGATGCAAACATGCTTAGATCATATTCTCCTACCCCCTTCCTTTCTTACTTTGCCTCTCTGTCTGTCTCTCTCTCCCTCTCTGGTGGATGTAGAAAAGTACACCTGCTTTGCTTAGGCAGCAGCTTGTGTTTTTTATGTGATGCTCATGATCCGCTGATGGCCTTTGCAGGAATTGCAGTCCCCCACTAGCTGATTGCATGTGGAACAGCTGTGGTAATATTCCCATAGCCAATTGCATGGAAACACACTCCTATAACTAGGAACATCATGTGGGTGTTGGCCCTTTTCATTCACTGTGAGCAGGGCTTCATGTTGGTGTTTGGCAAACAGCATCACAGATGGTAGTGGGATATATCTCTTACAACATACACTGTGGAGACAGGCCAACAACAGGAGGGGGGATGTTCCAGACATGAGGACAGAATGTAAGTCTTGCTCTTCTACATTTGAAGTAATGTTGGTTTAACAGGGTTTGTGTGGATATGGCTGGTCTACATGATTTAATATCTGTCATGACCGTGCTATGTGGTTGAGGAAACTCTCACCTGCAGTGCAATCTGCAGACTACCCAGTGTTTGGAGTCTTACATGTGTTGTTTTACTCACACATGTCCTATCTTTAGAAATGCAGTAGCACACTCTGAGGATTGCAGTCAGTACATGGTGACAGCCATGTGAGTTACTGACTTCATATCCTTCAGAAGACATATGTCACAACAAACCCTGTTACACTAGTACATGTATGAGTTTTTCACAGCAACATGTCAATGTTAGCCCCGTGTTTGTGCCTCCAGCAACAACTCTGTCAACCTTTGTACATATGCCATGCAGTAAGAGGTTCATATGTTCAATACATCATTATTTACTGACATCATACCTGATAACAAACCATTGTGATATCAGACTGCTAGACATATTATGTATGGTTGTTGTGTCTTTCGGCTTTTCCCGGTTAGGGGTCGCCACAGCGGAACTCCAGTCCACTAATGATTGACAGTAGATTTTTTTTTTTTACGTGCCGAGTTGCAGCTCTGATGCACAACCTTCAACGAAGGTACACCCATTCACGCATGTCTCCACACAGAAGATGCTCTAGCTGAGAATCGAACAGGACAATGTCATACTGTGAGGCGACAATCCTACCGCAGCACCACCACCACAGTTAGACAAGTCCAGGTTTTGTCCTCAAATATAAGCCCTGCCATAGACATGTTATGTATGGTAGGGCTTATATTTGAGGACAATACCTGAACATTCTGTTGTAGTGAGGTCTGTGTACTTATGGTGATTGTCAACAGAGTGTGTATTGTGAATATGTACCTTGGTCTGTGTACAGACTGCGGTAGATGTCAAAACTGATGGTAATGCTACTCAATGCTAGAAGTCTAAATTTCAAAATGCACTCACTCGAGGCACTCCTTAAAATGGAGAACATCAATATCTGTGCAGTGACTAACACCTGATTCAAGGCTCCAGAGAGCACCCCTGCACTACCAGGCTATAACTCATACCACACTTTTCGGCCATGTAACCTGGACCGAAACACCAAAGGTGGGGGTGTGTCCATATTCATTAAGGATATCCACACCTCCAGGCTAGTTGCTCAGCATAATGCATCCGAGGTTATCCAAGTGCAACTAACTCTTGGCAAAACGGCAATCCAAATTGTATCTTGCTACAGATCCCCCACCATGCCACAGGATTCCCACTCCTCTTTTCTTGATGTACTGGAAAATATTAGGGTTCAACCAAACACTCTAATAATGGGCGACTTCAACTACCCCACCATTAAATGGGAAAACTACTCATGTACCAACTCCTTAGCGCACTGCTTTCTGGAATTCATAAACTCCAATGCCCTAGATCAACATATCCACACCCCTACCAGGGGCAACAATATCCTAGACCTAGTCATTACCAACATGAGTGACTGGTGTTCCGCACCTGAAGTCAACTCCTCGTTGGTCTGATCCAACCATAAGCTAATCACCCTTGATATCCACATCCCACCCCCACCCCCATTAAGGAAACCACAGTAAAATAATTTCTCCAAAGCCAACTTCATGCTTCTTAAAACAGAAGTAGTGAACTTCATGATACCCATGCAGATGGACAATACAGTTACAACTGCTGAATCCTACACAAATGCACTCTATAAGCACTTACATGAGTGCATGGATCGTGCTATCCCAAACAGAACCAAGATGCTATCCTCCAAAAAAAGGAAGCCAATCTGGTGGTCCCCTGCCATAAACAAACTGTACAACAGAAGGAAGAAACTGTTGCAAAAGAGAGTAAAATCCCATGAGTGGAGGAGCTCCCTGGTCAGCCTCAGTAAGAAGCTGAGATTCCTTATAAGATCCTCCAAAGCTAGTTACAAAAATAAAATCGCCACTAATTCCAAGGACAACCACAAAGCATTCTATAGCTATGTCAAGAATCTCAATGGCAACACCCAGATCTGCTCTGAGTTACAGCACAAAGGCACAAAAATTACAGAACCAACTGATATTGTCACCATCCTGGCAGATAGGTTCAGTGCTAACTTTACCCCCCTCACCTCCTAAAGGGCACATATCTATACGGGAAGAATGCAGAGTCCCTGTAATCACAACTACACAGGTGAAAGCTGCACTCTCTAAAACCAAAAACACAGCATCCATGGGACCGGACAACATCCCAGGCTGCGTTTTACATGAACTTCAGAATTAACTGGCTCCTCACTTAAGCACCATGTTCAATAATAGCCTCGCATCAGGCTTTGTGCCCACTGAATGGTGCACAGCAACAGTTATCCCACTCCACAAAAGGGGAGCCACCACTGATCCCGGGAACTATAGACCTATTAGCCTGACGAGCCTGGTGGAATGTATCATCATGGAACTCATAAAAAAAGACATTGGTAACCTCCAAACTCTGGATCCCACCCAGTTCAGGTTTGTGAAAGGCAGATCATACCTCCTGAACCTGATCGACTTCTTTGAGGCAGTCACCAAAGCCGTAGATGAGGGTAAGGTGGTTCACACAGCCTACCTTGACCTCGCCAAGGTTTTCAACACCATCCCCCATTCTGGAATTATAGCTAAACTCAATAAACTAGGCATAAATCCCTTCATCACAAGATGGGTTGCCAACTGGCTCACTGACAGAACCCACACTGTAAAAGTTGCAGACTCCAAATCTGACCTCAAACCAGTGACAAGTGGAGTACCACAGGGCTCCGTCCTGGGACCACTCCTGTTTGGTATCTAATTCTCTGAAGTACAGGCGAACATAGAAGGCCTCTGGCTAATGAAGTTTGCAGATGACTGCAAACTAGGAGCCATAGTCAAGTCCCCAAATTATGTGAATATCCTACAGAAGGGCTTCTCTGAGACAGATGTCTGGTGTCAGAGCCATGGCCTCAAGCTCAATGCCAAAAAGTGTAGTGTCATCCTCTTTGGTAAAAACTCTGTACCCATGAACTACCACATAGGCAGCAATCTACTTAACACTGAATGCGTGATAATAGACCTTAGGACCCAGGTGGACAGTAGTCTCTCCTTTGATAGTCACATCGGCACAGTAGTCAGGAAGTCCTTCTACGTGGCACACCTCATCATAAAAGGGTTCTTATCCAGGAAAAAAGAGGTCATCGTTCCCCTCTACTTGACAGTGATTAGACCCATTATAGAGTACAACGCCCATTTTGGAATGTACCTCACAAGATATCTGCAGCAGCTGGAAAGGCCACAGAAGTACCTCACAAAGGGGATTACTGGACTCAAACAATTGCCCTACACTGACCATCTCAAAAAACTCCAGCTTTACTCCGTAGCATATCGCCTACTCCGAGGTGATCTCTGCCTAACATATAAAGCTGTGTCAAACCCAGAGCTACTGGACATGCTACACCTAAAGAAATCCCAATCCCTCCAAGCTACACGCTCTAGGGACCTAAACCTTGTCACCACAATAAACAGGACATGCTGGAGGGATAGATTCCTATCCCAGAGACTTCCCATATGCTGGAACAGGCTATCCATCTATGTCAAGCAAATTTCTTCATTAGCACTCTTCAAGAAAAATCTTGATGAGTGGACGGGAAATAGGAAATACACCCTGGGGATCCCTTCTGTGTCTCTGATTGACGGTGGCACAGGAAAATAACTTTCTTGAGTGGCGTAAGCCAGGGAACCTTGTTGGCTAGGCTTACGTAGGCCCTTGGGCCGATAGCCTAGTACCTACCTATTAACCTATGAACCTATGGTCTTGTTCTATCTGATGTTGCATGCTGCTCCAGTGTATGGTACCCTATTGGCATACATGTTTGTAGGGCCAAACCGACACATGTCCTATACCACAGTCAGGCATCAAAATACACTGTGTATTGGCCTAGTATATGTAGGGTTAGTGTGTGAGTGGCACATATGACACGTCAGTCGCCCTCCTAGACAGGGGTCCAGGGAAGTAACTGTGGCTGTGTTCAGATTTTTTGTGGGTATGCGCTTTCACACAGGTGTCTGCAACTCCATGCTGTTGCATGTCTGTAGAGCCTGCTATATTTGCAGGTACATGTGTATCCCCCAATAAGAAATGTAGGCCAGTGTTGTGGCAGTCTGCCTGTAGTTTGCACAGTACTTTGTGGCACATCTAGTAGCTCAGTGTACTTATCCAGTATGATGTTATATCCAGATTTGCCAGATGTACTGCTGCCGGGCACCCATAACTGTTGTGTATTTCTGACAAAGCAGTGGGATGCTGAACAGATGTATGTCACTATCTAGTGGGCAGTATGTGGGCTTGTGACCTCTGCTCCCCTGGTTATTAACTGTGTGAGCTTATCTGTTCCAGTATTTTCGTGATATTCCCATTTACATGGCTGTAAATATCCACTTTGTCAGGCTTGGTCCACACGTCTTGCACTAAAGGGTTCTGTGCATACCTCTGGACTGACCAGAGTGTGTCAGACAGTCGAAATGTATTAGTCATATCTCTGCTGTATTCCACAGGATCATTACTATGATATCTGTGATACTGCACTATGATGATGTTATGATGTCTGTCAGTAACTGATTGCGTACATGGCAATATCAGATGTGACTTCACACACAACATTTCTTATTAGGACAACCTCTGTTACAGTAACAACAGTCTACATTTATACCTGTAATACATACATGACCTCACCTTGCACTAAGAGGTTGTGACTATTGCTGCTGAGGTATGACTCCAGTACATGTTATGGACATATGTTATACATATACGTGTGTGTCTGTGTATTTATATATATATATATATATATATATATATATATATATATATATGTATATACATATATATATGTATATGGCATCCATAAAGATGCTCATCTGCATCTTTGACCGAATACCAATTTGGTGAGCATACTTGTGCAAAAGAGCTGTTCACCGAAGCAGCACTTTCGCGTTAATATGGTTGTTGTTCCGGTCGTACTATGGTGCGGTAAGGGAAATTCCCTTTTCCCCACTGTAGTGCAACCTCGGAGTGAAAATATTAAAGTAGGGGGGTGGGGGGCTTGCCTCCACATAGGGGGTGCAAGTGGGCTTGCCCCCTGCATTCAAGTAGATTTTATGTTTTTTTTTTAACATACTTTAACAAAAGCGCTTTTTCAATGAAAGCACTTTCATTAAAGTGTGTTTGGTGGTAATGGATTCGGGCTTTTGAACTTTAGTTCAAAAGTCCTAGGGAACCTTGACGATTGGATGGGAGAAAGGAAATTCACCCCGGGATCACGTCAGTCGCCCTCCTAGACAGGGGTCCAGGGAAGTAAATAGTGTGGGAAGAAACAGCCATGGAATTGTTATGGCTAGGCTTGTATAGGCCTTAGGGCTGATAGCCTAGTACCAACCTATGAACCTATGTATATATATATATATATATATATATATATATATATATATATATATATATATATATATATATATATATATATATATATATACATATATATATATATATATATATATATATATATAAATTTATAGATAAATACATATCTACATACATAGATGATATACATACATATATATATATATAAATATACACACACACACACACACACACACACACACACACACACACATATGTATATATATGTATATATATATATATATATATATATATATATATATATATATATATATATATATATATATATATATATACAGATAGATCTATATATGACCATATATATAATGCAATATACAGATGTATATAAATACATATATATAAATATATATGTACATGTATATCTGCATATATATATATATATATATATATATATATATATATATATATATATATATATATATATATATATCCTTATGTGTAAACATGACTACTGTATATACCTTCCCAGATGTATCACACCGTATTTATCTGGTATGTGTATATTTAAATATAACAACATACGTAATTCAACATTAATGTTAATTACAAGTACTACACAACTGTAGAAGTCGTAGCAGTTTTTCAATACTGTTCAGTATGTGTACTGACAGATACATTGGAACAAACAACAACTGTCTTCACAGCTGTGATGGCTTAGTGGTTAATTGCTGTGACTATAGTGTACAGGGTCCTGGGTTCAAGACCTGCAATGGCTGTTTATTTTGTTGTTGGGCAGAACAAGGGCTATTGGATACAGAGTGGTTAAGGCAGTTTTGAGCAGCTTTAAGCGGGTTTGTGCAGGTTTGCATGATGGTAAGTGCTGCTAACATACAGTTAAACAAAAGGAGCTTATACCATATAGGCTTCGCTTACCAGTGCCCAAATCTGCTAAGCATTTATATTGCAGCAATGCTGAAACATGGCTCATCCCTGGTAACCAGTACTCACATTCTGGTCTGATAAAATAGCAGGTTAATGATATCTTTAATAAGTGTATTTCCTTCCATGTACATAACATACATCTATGTGTTGTCATTACAGTAGCAAGGGGTGTGAGTCTACTGTCTAGGACACCTGGGTATATATGGCTTGTACAACACTCTTTTCCGTTTGAATGTGTTTCATACATGGGTCATATCCCAGGTTATATGCAGTCACACTGGCATGTAGTGTATCATTACGTTACTACTGTTGACAGTGCATACCCAAGTAAGAGTAGATTGCAGATTGTATTCCTGGAACCAAACACCCCTGCATGCAAAGATAGACTCTGAGTCCTCACTATCTCATGTTCTTGGTGTGTGAGGTGTGTGTCATTAAGTATTTACTACTGGATAGTGATCTGACATGTGGATATTAACTGTAGACGACTGTGTATATAGGACATGTCATTGAGGGCTGCTGTCATGTAGTAATGGCATACCTATCAGTGTCAGATGTCTATCTGTCACCACAGTCATCTTACTGCATAACCATTTAGCTAGCTGATATCTGTCTGTCCTCTGTACAGATGTGCAGATGTCGGGACTCCATCTTGGCTGCATACAAGCAATCTATACTTGAGTCACACTCACATGTCTGCCCAGCTGTCTTATGAATGCTGCAGCTAGGAATCCACACCCTGTACACACACCACATGCCATGGATACCTCAACTACACTACCACAGTCAACAGAACATGCTTTGGTACAGGTCTCTAAGACGGACACTGACCATGTTATGTAATACATGTTGCATACATGTCAATGAGAGCACCTCAACGGCCCCCTACAAGAGGCAACCAGATGATTAGATGTTGCATGTAACACTCACCCTGAGGATCACCCCTGTGGTATCTATTGATAGCCTGCTGGCACATGGTAGGTGGCATGATACCACTGTACACACATCCCCTACACTTCCCATCTCTCCATGGGCAATAGACTGGTACACACCTATGAACACCTGCACCAATGGATCCCAATAGTGCCAAATGTGTAAGTGTGCATTACTAAAAATAACAGTATCTGTGTGTTTGTAGACCTGCAGTTGATAATACCCTAATGCCCTTTACACCCACTGCCCCTCATTGCCATAGTTAGATGTGGCTGCTGCTATCCAGGACATTACATGTACCTTGTTACACTCTTCACCCTAAGGGCTACCTGGGGCTTGCAGTACCAGTACAACACTGTTGTACATATGGGTTGATAGGCATGGGATACCCTCTGAGTTCTGGCAAGTGTGTGTATGTGTGCAAGTGTGTATATTTATAGGATACAGCATTCTGAGGCCACATTATCCTAATACAATATGCCTTGCCACACAGTATTAGGGATAGTGATGTTGCTGACCATAGGAGAGCCGTGACAATGCATCACCTTACTATCCCTGTTGAATGTGAGTTAGATGCATATCCCTGTAGTAGCACTCTTGGGATAGACAAGGGGTTGTATTTCAGTCCTGGTCAATGTGTGAGGGTGGGTATGTCAGAGTATTATCATGGGTTTCAGTGCATACAATATCCACTGTGGGGTATGGGTGCTGGGTATACAAGTCAACAAAAGTAAGGAATTTACAAGCCGTAACACCCGCAAGGTGTATCAATGCTGAATATTTGGCAACTGTAGCAGCAGTTGGGTGGTCTATTTGGCAACTTGTCGGTGTCAAGCCTTTTATGTAGGCCAAACTTCTAGACCACTCAGAACACGCATCAATGAACATAGATCTGACATCAAAACTAAGAAGGAAACTAATGCCTTATATCGGCACAATCTGAAACATCCTGATGCACAATTCTCATTTATAATTATAGATAGAATTCTGGGTGATCGTAGTAATCCCCAGGGATGGTATAAAATACTTACTCATAAGGAAAAACATTGGATCATTACATTGGGTGCCCTATTCCCTCCAGGACTAAATGACCATTTATAAATATAAGGATTTAGGTTGGTACAATTTATGTTCTTTGTTTTTTAAATATATTGATTTGGGCATCTTTTTTACATTATGGATCACTATTAATATTTGTTAATAGTTATCTGCATGCCTTTATTTCCCATATTTTTTCACAGTTTTTTTAATGTGTCATATAGGGTCCGATGGAGGAGAAAAAAAGGTATATGGACATGCCAGATGCGATCATAGCAGCAGGAATATTATTGGAACACTTGATGAAGCACGGATTTCCAAATTCAGCAATATCATCATTTGTTAACCACATGTTTTCTGTTGGAACATTTATTGGATTTTTTTCAGGCTTTGTATGTGATGTTCTTTATGGTTATGATAGCCGATATGATACATGTTCTTATCATAACTATACCACAAGTGATATGTATTTATTTATCTGCAATTTGGTTTTGCATTAGTATAATGTGTTGGGCTCAGTTTATAACATATTTTTTTATTTTTTATGTTCAATCTATTTTTATGTTTAATTTGTCTTTATATTTGCCACATATTGTCCAGGTATGGTTGCAATTATTCATTTTGTATAACAGTTGTATAAATTTTGGTTTCTTTTTCTTTAAATATTTACTGGTGGTATTTCCCATCAGTCTCACAGGTGGGGTGTGTCTATAAATAGTTGGGATTTTTGGAGACTTTTTCATACACTGAAGAAGGCATTGGTTGCCGAAACTGGTCTGTTTAATAAAGGATTATTTTTAGCCATTCCTATGTGTTGGATATAATCATTTTTTACTTCAGGATCGACTATTGCTGGCCTCTCGTTGTTTATTTGGTTGGTTCGGCCGCGCATCTACCTACCTGCATAGCATCATGTTGGGTTACACTGTCTCTACACCATGGTACCCCCAGTACATGTCCATTTTCCACTGTATGGGGACCACTGTCAGCATCAACCATACAGGTAACTGATAACGCTACCCAGCCCAGTTATGCATGTGCTGTGCGCAACTTATCTGTAACAGAATGGACACACTGACAAGGTAGTTAGCACTGATAAGCTCTGGTCTCTCAGATGTGTGTATGACTGTTATGTGTTTGTCAATGTGTATATGATAGTTTGTCACACTAAGTATTGTCCCTAAACTACCAGTGCATACCCCATTACCATACTTTACAGGGCCTGGGTATTTTCTTCATGTAACATGTATCCTGGAACACACCTCATCCTAAAAGCTGTGTGGTGTGTGCAATTAAGGCCACACACATTAGTAGCACTACATACATAGGTAGGGGTTCTAGTCCCAGTGTTATCAAGTAATAGTGTGTGTGTATGTGAAGGAATCTACTTCTGTTTGCAAAATATACATGTCTAAGGAGGTCATCTGTCTGAGAACTGCCTGGCAAATTCCAACATTTCACAAGTGTCATCCTGTGGAAATACATTCCATCACAACTAGTGGTAGATGTGTAAATGCCCTCTTCCCCACTGTATAAGTGTACAGCAATACTGAGGTTGGTATATATAGCTGGGTGTGGCACTTGTGGACACAGCCACCATCGTTGCAGTTACTGTTGAGTGTATCCCCCCAGTTAGCTGGCTGGTTGTAATACTGTACAGTTCATGTTAACACATTAAGTAGTTGTTGATCACACTATCTGCAGTTCTACAGCACCTCACACCCTCCAAAGGGTAGGGCTGTGCCACCCACACCAGCACATCTATGTTTACCGAGTTGAGGATTGCACTACATATACCGTGCCAGTACCATTGTCAATGACATTAAACTAGCAGACTGCTTATTTCCCAATGTGTTGTTGTGCCTGTTCTGTCTCAGTGATATTACATAGGCTAGAATGGGTTCCTTGCACAGGTACATACACACATTTGTACAGTATTCTCTGTGTATTGCATCAACACCAAAGCCTCTGTGTGTCTAATACAAAAACATGTGGTGTGTACCACCCTGTACACTTATCATTGTCCACTGTAGAATGGCTTCTAACATCAGCCACCATGCACGCACCTGTATACATCCTCAGACCTATCAGCCATGTGGCAGATGCAGTAACTGTTATACAGACTTGTGACATGTGTTCACCTGTACCCAGGATATGGCACAGCCAAGGTGTCACCACAGTGCCATACCCCTTGTAGGATACAACAGCAGACCATCATCCTGCTGACACATGCACACCAACAACACAAACAGAATACATTATGGAGACCACAATCACTCAGTGGTAAGTAACAGTTATAATGCATCATGGCTGGACAGCTACCCTTCCTGAAATGTAAGCATTAATCTTTACTGCTGACCACATGTTACACAGCATTACATTGGTACACTGTAGTACAGTCACCCTGTGCATCAGAACCATATTAGCCTGTCCCTGCATTGATGTTATGGATGACAGTGATGTGGCACAGGTATCATCATATGCACAGGGTGTGTTGTTGGTTTGCCAGAGACCTAGGCTGAGCCATACGTTTGACACCATGTGTGTGTGTGAGAGGGTTTAATTATTAATTGGGCTGTTGTGATGTGGTGTGTGTAGGTATGGGATTGCCCTAGCTGTGTTGGTAATGTGTGTGTGTATGCATGCAAACAGTTCTGTCATGTGGCTGCCCTATACAGGGTTTTGTTGGACAGCCGCAGACCTTACCTGGCAGGGTGTGCAGTTCACCATCTCTGGACACAGACATGAGAACTGTGCCTGCCAGGGGTTCCACGGGCACCACTTGGTACAAGCCACAATATGATACTCTCCCCTGAGAATGATATATGTCTGCTGGATCCAGGTCCCTCTTGGGACTGGCTAGGGCCATGTGCACATGGCCTGCTGTGGTGTGGTGTGGATATCACCCCCCCTGCCGTGCTGGGGCTTGTAGTGCCACTACTGGAGTGGCTCTGAGTTCTGGCACATCCACGTTGACCTCCAGCTGCTGGTGATGCTGGCCTACGTCCTTGTGGCCATTGCACTATTTATTTATTTATTTATTTGCAGTTGGTTTGCCAGGATAGTCCATTGGGCCAAAATGAACCCATTTTCAATGGAGTCCTGGGGAGAAAAGCTCCAAAAAACAATCTAGGTACATACAGTAGTTTACTAATGATAATTATACAAATGTAAAAGATTGAAGCAAATAATTTCAAAAGCACTACTGCCACCATATGCTCGAGCACAGACATTCCATGGTTGAGGATTCCCACCATCTCATCCAACCATCTATCCATGACCTATGCAAAATAATGGTGAGCACCTGCAAGATCACGGATTTTGGCAATAACAGCTGAATGAGTAGCCCTCTGCAGCCTCAGACCCCTGTCTGGTCTACCATTCCATATGTGTCTGCACCTCCATGATGGCCTGAAACATGCGTCTGGTGGCACAAGATGTGGCACTTCTACCAGGAGCATGATGACCAGTAGCTCTCCTATGAGCACCCCTGTACATCTGCCTATGTGGTACCCCACCGGACATCTGGCTATGGCCGCTGTGTCCAGACACATGTGCCATAGATACCACATTGCCCTGTCCCATGCCACCAACCAAATGTCCCTCAGCTATGGCCACTGGTGATGGGGTATGTATAGGCAATGTTACTGTGTGCAGGATGGGGTGGATAACAGTGGGCTGTCAAACGATGGCGTAGCTTCAGCCCCTGACAACCTTGCCTGTGCCTCAACACACCTATCATCATTATCAGTGTCTGTATCAGATTGCCCGCAGGAGGGACCCTGACCCACCTCGCCACTTGTGAGGGGAAAACAAGAAATGCACCTTAAGACCTGTATGTCATTGCTTAACAGTACACATATACACACACACACACACACACACACACACACACACACACACACACACACACACACACACACACACACACACACCCTGACATTCCACCATACTACTTACCTGCCCCTGAGTTTACAGAATGTCCCCAGTTTTTTCTCTTATTTTCTGCATCCTGCATCAGTCTTGATAATTACAGTCAATAATTCCAATCATTAACGTATCATTCTTCTAATTGCTCAGAAAATGATCACAAAACATGACTTGTTACTCCATTAACCCTAACTTGATTGGAGTCATTTTTTCAAAGACTCCCTGATGTCATCAAGTGTTCACCCTGGTTGTGTCCAGAAGTCTTAAGCATGATCCCCATATGTTATGGGCTATTACAGTCAGTCAATAATAATATTGTTCGGTAGATGCAAGATCTGTTGCTCTATTAAGTTTTTATGTGGACTAAAGTAATATTTGGAAACACTCTCTGGTGTTGTCTGGTAATTCCCCAATGCATTTTTAGTGCTGTATACTTGGGTATTCTTTCACCTTTCTGCTGATTGCAATTAAAAACATATCCCTGGTGTCTAGTTTTCCCTCCCAATGTATCTTTTATGCTGCAGACTTTATTATTCTATCAGCTTTCCTGTAATTACATTTCAGAAAAGTATTTCTGGTGTCTAATGTGTTTGTCCATTTCCATCTACTGCATGATTTCTAAGGGAAGTTGAGAGGATGAACAACCCCACACTCATACATATGCATACATGGATACACACACAAACACACATGCACATACACACATGCATTCTACATACATCAGCCATTCTTTACTCCACCAGATAGCACTTCCAGACAAATTCACCCCCCCCACACACACACACTTATAAGTGAGTTTGCACAAATATATTACACACAGACCTCTCATTACCCATCTGTCAACATGCATGACATATGGCACTCAAAAGCATGCAGTGCAGCTATATTCAATCCCTGTTACCAACATTATACATCTCTGTGATGTATGGGTTGTGTTAGTAGGTGATGCCCCTTCCCCTGGAACACACTACACCCATGTACACAGTATTGATGTGCACCTGTTTGGCACCCTGGCATGTATTGTGGACCATACCTCACAGGTGTACACATCATTGCTGAATGTGTATATGTGTGTCACTTATGGTTGCTCTGCTGCTCATAGCCCCTATGTGTTTGTCCGACACATACCTGGGATGATATGTGGATAGATGTCATTTGTGAATGCCTGATGTTTGATTTATAGATCTCATCAGTGGAGCATGTATGGCTGATAAAATACAATTACACTGACAACCTTCAAACCTTACCGTGGCTATGGGGAGTTGTATACACCCTTATTGATATGGCACCCTCTTCCCTGATATGCCATGGGGTCACATTAATGCATATGTTAACATTACACAAACCTGTTATGACCTGTGCAATCAAATGCAGTACCAAACAAATGTGTTAGCTGTGCAAATGCTTTCTGAGATGCATACAATTTGTGGGTGCATATGTGTGCACACCCTTATCATGATGGTTTGTTGCACCAGCTATTATGTGTACTACAGCAGTCACTATTCCTGGAAGGGGTATACTAGCATGGCCCATCTGCATTTGCCAGTATTTGGTCACTCTGCCCTACAAATTTCTGCCATATCTGCATGATTGCAAGGTCAACTCATGTGCACAGCCCTTGGAGGTCACACAGTGCCGTCACTATTGCAGTGGAGACAGGGTTATGTCTGCCACAATTCATGACCCTGTGTGCAGATACAGCCATTCTTAGTGAGCTTTGGATCTCTGCTTCAGTGCACTATTGTGTTTCAGGATGACACCCCCTCCCCATCCTCAGCCTTTTTGAAGATGCTTGACAACTATGGCCTACACTTATGTGTCATTTTACAGTGTCCCAAATACTGAACACAATGTGTACCTTCCTAGTCCCTGCTAATGAATGGCAAACATACAGGTGTACACTGGCACCAGCAAGGTACAGATGGGGATGGTGGGCCTGAGGTGGGGTGAGATGTTGTTTGTACAGCACATGTATCTTAATTGATACTGTCTGTAGGTTGCCAACTTGGTCTTGGTACACCAGTACACATTGCAATGCATGCCTTTGAGGGACTTTTGTGTTATGCATAAGCTACCTGTAGAGAGTCCTGGTTGATGTTTCCTGTGAAACAACTGTCCCATCTGATTACCCTAACCCATGGGCCACACTTATGCAGAGTCCAGGCAATTGCTGACACAGGTACTGCACAGCCAGTACTTGCTAGACATTCCTGCAACTTCCTCAGTGTTGTGGCATGTTACTAGGCAGCCTGCATGACCAGTTTACAACATCTTTCTTGGATGGCCATCTGTTTATTTTCTACATTAATCCTGTCCCATACATCCTCACCACATACATGACTGTCTGCACTATTTGCCATGGTATATGCAATGGTGAGGTAAGGCTACATGTCCAACTCCTGGGTGCTACCTGTTGGGTATGAGATCCATTCCATGGCTTGGAAGATGTGTGCAACCCACAGCTGCCTCTGTTGCAGGTAAGTGGGCACATTTGATGGCCAAACGTTTTGGACAGCAGACCATTTCTTGGTGTGATATTGAGGAACTGTACTTGCTGGAAGGTCCATACTCATGAAGAGTGCATGCTGTCAGTACCTCAAAAGCTGCTTCTACGATATGTTATCTGGAGGGTATGCACAAATATGCTTCCAGTGTTTGTGAAGCTATATATTCCCCAAATTTGCTGTCCTAACATAGGATTCCATATTACACATTCATTGCTCATGTTAGGACCACATTACAGGTTGTAAGGGTTGTGGAATGCAGTATTGTGATATGCCGTTCTGTAGATCTGTAACAGCTGCCATTGTAATAGTGGTATATACACTGTTGTAGCACTGTATAAGGGTGATGTTTCAGACATGTCCCTACTGTAGGCCATTTGTCCCACCATTATGTTCATCTCTGTTCACACATCTTGCAATGACAGGTAGTTAGTTATATTGCAGGACTCTTGGGTACCCTTCAGATATGCCACCATGGTGATCACTGTTATGCAGTGCAGTTAACAGCAACAATACATGAACATGTACAGCATGCATTATGGGTAGGTGTGTTAAATGTGTGCATTGAATATACCATATCCATAACATGGCCGGTGTATTGGCAAACCTGAAAAAACACCATACTCACCAGCTACAGGCTGCTGTCCCGGAGGTATAACAGATGGACCTACATAGTTGTGTGAGAGATGTGATGTCAGTAGCTACACCTGTGGCATTGTTACAAGGTGGGAGCAGCATTACAGTGCAACAGTACAAACCCACAATACTACAGATTATGCACTTCTGTTTATTACTACAATGCAGCAACAGACTGTTTGTATTTCATCTCACATATGTACAATTAAACTCTATAGAAGCAGATGGATACACAACAGTGGCCTACTGATCTGCCCTGTGGCCTTAGCTGCACGCTTTTCATCCATTGTGTGGGTAGCACCCACTTCCACAATGTTCTCCACCGGTTCTTGTGTTTGCAGGCAGGCAGGGTCTCTGAGGCTGGTGAGGAGCTCCTCAACATGTGTTAGGGGGTGCTGGATGGCATGACCTCCCCCTTTGGCAAGCTGGTCCCTCCTAACCACAGCAGCATGCCAATGGGCATGGTGGAGTAGATCAGTGCACCGATTTCTGACCTGCTCATAACTGTGGTTATGCAGGCTGACATCGTTTACCCTGTGGACAAGATTGTTCCACAGGCATTAGATCTGGGTTTTTAACCCAAATGTTCCAAATTTTTTTCCTTGGGTTTTTGGGCAAACCCTTTTTTTTTGGGGTTAATTGGGGGAATCCCCAATTTCCCCTTTTGGGGCCTTTGTAAGATGGGTGTGCAGCTGCCCTCTGTTTTCCCCAAAGGTTTTTTAAAGTGGGGGCAAAAAAAAAAAAAAAAAAAAAAAAAAAAAAAAAAAAAAAAAAAAAAAAAAAAAAAAAAAAAAAAAAAAAAAAAAACAAAAAAAAAAAAAAAAAAAAAAGAAAAAAAAAAAAAAAAAAAAAAAAAAAAAAAAAAAAAAAAAAAAAAAAAAAATTTTTTTTTTTTTTTTTTTTTTTTTTTTTTTTTTTTTTTTTTTTTTTTTTTTTTTTTTTTTTTTTTTTTTTTTTTTTTTTTTTTTTTTTTTTTTTTTTTTTTTTTTTTTTTTTTTTTTTTTTTTTTTTTTTTTTTTTTTTTTGAGGGCCAAAATTTGGGAAGGGCCATTTTGGTTAATTGAGGCTGTTTGCTAAGGTAACTCTGAAAGTGTTGTTTTAAGGGTACCTAAAAAGCTGTTCCATTTTTAACCCGGGAAATGTTGCCCCAATTTTTCCCAATTTTTAAATGTACCCCATTTTGGGAAACATTGGGGAAAACCTTTCCCCCCTTTTTGGGCCATTTTAAAGGCCACTTTACATTTGGGGGAAAAATTTGGGATATCCTGGCCCTGAACTTCCTTTAAAGTGGAATCACTTTTAGAAATGGGTGTTTTAAACCCCCACGAAGGATTTGCCCCA